>NC_071552.1:1790272-1960255 GCF_026979565.1 Vidua chalybeata | reverse complement strand
GGCACGGCCAGCTCAGCTGTGCTGTTCTCTGCCGGGGCAGGGTTTGCTGGAGGCTCCAGAAGGATGCCCTGCAGGTTGCCCTCGCCCTCAGGCAGCACCACGCACTCGCTGGAGCCATCCAGAGCCTCCCCACGCTTCTCCCTGTCCTTGAGCAGCTGCTCTGTGAGCTCCACGCTCTCGTAGCGCACCAGCTGCAGCCTCATGTAGCCATCCTCGTGCTCCCTGTACCTGGGCACAGACAGGAGGGGTCAGCCAGGCACATCCCCCTTCCCAGGAGATGGGCAACAGCCAGGAAAGGGCACAACAGCCAAGGTTTCAGTCCCCGTGCTGCACAGGTGGTGTTTCAGCCTCTACCCCCAAAGGCACACCCATGTGGCAGCTTCTGAGCTTTGTGCCAGGCTCAATCCCCTCCCCAGCCCATCTCCTTCCACCACTCTGTTCCACTGGGAGCATTTCAAGTCCATCCCCTTCCCCTCCCACCTTTCAGGCTCTGGAAACACTTTGGAGTTTCCTCCAAAGAAAGCAGAAGCTCCTGTGCCAAGACTGATCTCTCTAGAGGGGGACACCTGGAGCTGGCCCCTGCCAAGCTCAGAAGTGTCCCACCAGAGGCAGCAGTGGTGGCACCACTGCCCTGGAGCTGCCAGGCTCAGATCCCACTGAACACTGACTGCCCAGTGCCTCCCAGCCACTGGGAAAAGGGTCTTGAACACATTTACACACATCAGAGCCCAGGCACTGCCAGCACAACGCAGGATGCAGCTCCAGCTGCGTCCTGCACTGGAGAGGAGGCACTGAGGAGCTAAAGGCAAGCAGTACCTGAAGCGAGGATGTCCCGAGGGCCATTTGAACTGGTGCTTCTTCCTGAGGTGGACAGTGAGGTTGTTCCCCCGTGTGAAGCACTTGTCACACACATGGCACTTGTACCGGGGCTCGGAGTCACCCTGAGGGACACAGAGAGCGACGTCAGCACCCCAGCAGGGACAGAAAGCTCCAAAAAGATTGACTGGGGCACCACGAGCAATGCAAGCTCTGCTGCCTTCCCACCTCGTGGACCTTCCTGTAGTGCAGTTTGATGGAGCAGAGGGACCGTGCAGAGAAGCTGCAGGCCTCGAACTCGCAGCGATACGCCGGCTCCTTGCTGTGCGTGTCCAGGTGCTTCCGCAGGTCAATGAGGTTCTTGCAGCTGGAAGCACAAGGTGAGGGAACAGAGCTGCAGCACGCACACACACACACATACACACACACACAGAGGCCTCTGGCAGGTCTGGGGAGCGGGCCAGCCCTGGCCCTCACCTGTAGTCACAGTAGTCACACTTGAAGGGGCGCTCCTCGCTGTGCCGGAATCGGATGTGGTTGCGTAGCGAGGAGGGCAGCGGGCAGGTCATGTCACACAGGGGGCACTTGTAGTGGTTCACTGGGCCAAAAACGGGGAGTAAACGTCACCCCAGAGCAGGGCAGAGCACGCAGCCCACGGGGGCTGAGCTGGGAGCAGGGCCCTTCACTCACCGTGGTTCCTCATGTGGTCGCGGAGCAGCCTCTCCGTGGCAAACCTCTTGGAGCAGTGGGAGCACTGGAACCTCTGCTCTGCACCAGGGAGGGCACAGGAGACACCAGGGCAGGGAGAAGAGCACAGAGAGCAGTGAGGAGAGGTGTCCCAGGGGGATGGAAACCCTGGTGGGCAGCCCTGGGTCCCCACAGGAGGAACAGCTTCCATCCTGCCTCTGCCAGGAGACACTTCCCAGAGGACACGGCCTGCAGCTGGGCCAGGGGAGGTTCAGGTGGGACATCACGAGGAATTTCTTCATGGAAAGAGTGATCAGATGCTGGAAGGGGCTGCCCAGGGAGGTGGGAGAATCCCTACCCCTGGTCAGGACATGGCTGGCTGACAAGGTGAGGATCAACCCCAGGCTGGAGTCAATCTCAGAGGGTCTTTTCCAATCGAAATGATTCTGGAATTCTGTGGCTGCCACCACTCAGCAGACAAGCCAGGCTGTTCCAGGCACACCCTGCCCGTGGCTCACAGGCTGCAGACAGCTCCAGCCACCCAAACATCCCAGCCCAGGACCCCCCCAGCCCCTCCCTGCCCCCGGGGCTCACGGTCCAGGGCGGTCTGGCGGCGGATGTGGTCGAAGAACTTGGTGTTGTTGGCAAACATCCCCCCACAGGTGGGACAGGCCACCACCTTCTCCTGCGTGTGGCTGCGCAGGTGCTCCCGCAGTTTGCAGCGGCCCTTGAAGCTGCAGTTGCAGTCTGGGGAGGGACAGCACAGCTGAGAGCCCTCCCAAGGGACACAGCCTCACTGAACAGCAGCTTCCTCGTCCTGTTTTGGCCACCAGCAAGGCTCCAAAATCCCCACAGGGCAGGGTGAGATCAGTGTGCCCCCCCCAAGCAGTTAAGGCAATTGCACAAACACGGGAGAAATGAATGAAAAAAAATCGAAGTAAAAAATAAATCAGCTTTTCTCCAAGGTACTGATTACACATAAATAGGAAGTTCTGTACTAAGCACTCAGCTGGATTCCCCGAGGGAACTTCTGCAGGAATATTTCACGGTCAAAACCATGAAATTTGAAAACCTATTTTTGAAGGCCAAGAGGCTCCCTGAAACCTGTTCCCCTGTACGTGTTTGCCACCCAGCCCAAAGCTCTCAGGAGAGGCCCTGCAGGCTCCCACGAACCTTTCCAGCCACAGAGCAGCACGTGGTTCTCCTTCCCTGCCGCCTTGTACTCGGAGCAGAAGCTGTGATCCTCCACGTGCCGGTAGAACCACTCGGGGTTGTCAAACGACCTCTGAGGGGGGCAAGGACACACAGGACAGGGTGAGAGAGACCAGAACAAGCCCAGATGCTCCCACACAGCTCCAGACAGAGCCTGCAGCTGTGCAGGTGAGCTGCAGCACTGTCAGGGTCTGCTTTGCTTGGAATGACCCCCAAATTGTAAAAGTCCTTGTTCCCCAGCCCGCAGCCGAAGAAGAGGTCTGGAATGTGTGAGGTGGAGGTTTCAAGGTTGTTTATTCTCTCTTATCTGTAACATTCTCTGTCTGACCTGCCCAGGTCTGTCCAGTACAGAAGCCATGGCAGTCTGCCTCTGCCTCGGGCGGCTCCCACACGATAAACTCAAAATTACACATTGCCTGTTTACAGATCTGTGCCAATGCCCACCACCCGTGTCAGACAGGGAATCTCTGCCTTCAACAACAGAAAAGTGTCACCAGCACAGCAGGACATGGAGGGCAAGACAAAGGAGAAAAAGGCCAGGACACGCCCAGATTCCTCCATCTTGCACCCCTGAATCACATTCTAAAAACCCCAAAATTCCACTTTTCCACCCTGTGTCAATTCCCCTATTACACCACTCAAACCCTTGTGGTTTGTAATTCCTCACAGAGAGTTGGCAGCTTTTCCCACGGGCTAAAATCAAAGCCACAGGTGTTTTTGACTCGGTGCCAAGGTCCCCGAGCCCCCTGCCAGGGTGTGGAGCCACAGGGATGTGCTGGGCTCCCTCCCCTTGCCCACGCAGCGCCGCGCCGTCACCTCGCAGTACTCCCAGAGGCACAGGAAGTTCTCCTGGATCTCGGGGATGATGTTGCGGCTCTGCAGGTCCAGCTGGCAGTGGCTGACGTCCGCCTGGCCCTGCAGGGCCCGCAGCCCCCACTGCTTCAGCTTGGTGTGGTAGCAGTGGAAGTAGACGTGGCGCACCAGGTCGGCCGAGCTCTCCGGGGAGCAGAAACCACAGTCCTGCCACAGGCACGTGTATTCCTCTGGGACAGACAGACAGACAGACAGACAGAGGGCTCAGGGACAGACAGACAGACAGACAGACAGAGGGCTCCTCAGGGACAGACAGAGAGAGAGCTCCTCAAGGACACAGACAGAGAGAGGGCTCCTCTGAGACAGACAGACAGAGAGAGGGCTCCTCAGGGACAGACAGACAGACAGACAGACAGAGGGCTCCTCAGGGACAGACAGACAGACAGAGGGCTCCTCAGGGACACAGACAGACAGACAGACAGAGGGCTCCTCTGGAACACGGACAGACAGACAGAGGCTCCTCAGGGACAGACAGACAGACAGACAGAGGCTCCTCAGGGACACAGACAGACAGACAGAGAGCTCCTCAGGGACACAGACAGACAGACAGAGAGCTCCTCTGGAACACAGACAGACGGACAGAGAGCTGCTCTAGAACACAGACAGACGGACAGAGAGCTGCTCTAGAACACAGACAGACAGACGGACACCTCTCGCAGGTCGCTCCCAGCCCCTCCGCTCAGGCCGCGCCGCGGGCGCACTGCACGAACCGCAGCCGCGCCCTCCCGAGGCGCCGGCCCAGCCCCGCTCGGGGCAGAGGGGCCGGGGCCGGCGGCTTTCCCTGCCCGCAAACCGCGCCCTGAGCTCGGCTGGAGAAGCGCTCCCAGCCCGCCGAGTCCCAGCCGTGCCCCGTGCCCAGCCCAGCGCTCCGAGCGCCACCTCCAGCCCTTCCTGCAGGGCTGGGCACCGCCGCCCTGCCTGGGCAGCCGCTGCCGAGGCCTGGCCACGCTTTCCGTGGGGAAATTCCCCCTCGCCCCCCCGGCGATACCTCCCTCGTGCTGCTGTTCCCCGGGAGCACAGCCCGAACCCCCTCCCGGGGCCGCCCCCTCCTCTCAGGGGCTCTCAGAGCCACGGGAACCCCCCCCGAGCCTCCTTTGGCAGCGCCTCACCCAGAGGGTCCATCTGGCCGCGGGGCTCGCCAGGGAGGTGCCGCCGCAGGTGCTGCGCCATGTGCCCGCAGAACTCCTCCATCCCCGAGGCCGCGAAGGAGCACCGCTGCCACTCGCACCGCAGCACCACGGCCGCCTTGCCGCCCCCGCGGCCGGGCGGCATGGCCGCGCTCCTGCAGGGCTCCCGTGCCCGGCCCCCGAACCGGCCCCGAGCGCGGCGGGGCCCGCGGCCTTCGGGGAGAGCGGGCCCGCGGCCTTCGGGGAGAGCGGGCCCGCGGCCTTCGGGGAGAGCGGGCCCGCGGCCTTCGGGGAGAGCGGGCCCGCGGCCTTCGGGGAGAGCGGGCCCGCGGCCTTCGGGGAGAGCGGGCCCGCCGCCCGCCTCCGCCCCGCGGGGGGCCCCGGGACGCGGCGCACCGCGCCCGCCCGCCCCGCCAATCAGCGCGCAGGAACCCGCCGCCTGCGCGCGGCGGCCGGGCGGCCCCGCCGGGAAGCGGCGCCGCGGCACAAAGGTTCCCAGGCTCCTTAGGATAACGGCGGAGGGAATTCCCGGAATTCCCGGAATTCCCGTGCGGGGCTGGGAAAAGGCCGGGCACGGGAGCCGGGACCGCTCCTCACTCTCTGGCTGCCTGTGAAAAATGCGTATTTTATGACTGGCTTTACGCAATAGTTACAATGAATATTAGATGTGTAATGCTGGAAAGTTATGCTGTATTAATTCTCTCCAGTGGTGTGTTGAATGTATTTTTAGTTTATAACACAATGTTAAAATAGAAACTATACTATGTAAGATACTTTTTAACCAGCTCAAGAAAGAGATGAGATAATCAAGGAATTCTTCGCACAAAGATAACAATTACAGAAATTCCTAAATTTTCCAGAGGAGAAGAAATTATGGCTTTCCTTATCAATAGAAACGAACTTCTTCAAGCCTGACTTAGACCCGAAGGCGCCTGGGGATTAACAGAAACTTTTTGACAAGTACCAGACGAATTTCTTGTTTTAAATAAAATATATGCATAATCATGAAGTGTTTTGTATATGCAACAAGCTATTGCTTTTAAGGTTATTCCTTTATTCACAAGGCATGCTTGTCGTGGCTTCAGTGCCTGAGAGCATCGGACGTCCGTAATTCTTTGCTTTTTATTGTCTTGTAATTGTCCCAACTCTCAATTTTATTACTCTAATTTTATTACTATTTTTATAACCATTTTATTAGCATTAAACCTTTATAATTTTTTTTTTTTTTTAAAAAAACCCAAGTGATTGGCGTTTTCTCACATTCCGGAGCCATCCCGCGCTCCAGCAAGTCCTGACGCTGCAAAATCCATCCCTGCACTGGTTCCTCCAGGGGGAGCACCAACCCCGCCACTTCTGCAGCTCTTTGCTGCCAGACAAAGCAGCAAAAATTCCAAATTCCCTCTTCTCCTTTATCAGTTAAATGCACATTGACAGCCCCACCTGCTGCCCCGGGCTCTTTGGCACACAGAGCACAGCCCCAGTGCCCGCAGTGTGCTTTGGCACAGGCAAATGCCCTTTAAAAAGGGTTTGAAACCCTTTAAAAAGGGTCTGAAAACCCTTTTATAAAGGGGTTTTAAGGGTTTAAACCCGTTTTAAAAGGGTTGTAAGGGTTTAAACCCCTTTTAGAAAGGGTTTTAAAGGGTTTAAACCCTTTTAAAAAGAGGTTTGTAAGGGTTTAAACCCCTTTTAAAAGGGTTTCTAAGAGTCTAAACCTCTTTTAAAAGGGTTCTAAGGGTTTAAACCCCTTTTAGGAAGGGTTTGAAAGGGCTTAAACTCCTTTTAGAAAGGGTTTTTAAGGGTTTAAACCCCCTTTAAAAGGGTTTCTAAGGGTTTAACCTCTTTTAGAAAAGGCTTGAAAGGGTTTAAACCCCTTTAGAAAGGGTATGAAAGGGTTTAAACCTCTTTTAAAAGGGGTTTATAAGGGTTTAAACCCCTTTTAAAAGGGTTTCTAAGGGTCTAAACCTCTTTTAAAAAGGTTTCTAAGGGTTTAAACCCCTTTTTAAAAGGGTTTGAAAGGGTTTAAACCTCTTTTAGAAAAGGCTTGAAAGGGTTTAAACCCCTTTTAAAAAGCCTTTTAAGGGTATAAACCTCTTTTAAAAGGGTTTTAAAGGGTTTAAACTCCTTTTTAAAAGGGTTTGAAAGGCTTTAAACCCCTTTTTAAAAGGGGTTTTTAAGGGTTTAAACCCCTTTTAAAAAGGGTTTGAAAGGGTTTAAACCCCTTTTAGAAAGGGTTTGAAAGGGTTTAAACCCCTTTTAGAAGCAGTTTGAAAGGGTTTAAACCCCTTTTAAAAGGGTTTGAAAGAGTTTTAACCCTTTTAAAAAGAGGTTTGAAAGGGTTTAAACCCCCTTTAAAAAGGGTTTCTAAGGGTTTAAACCCCTTTTAGAAACGCTTTGAAAGGGTTTAAACCCCTTTTAGAAGGGTTTCTAAGGGTTTAAACTCCTTTTTAAAAGGGTTTCTAAGGGTTTAAACCCCTTTTAAAAGGGTTTTAAGGGGCTTAAACTCACTTTATAAAGGGTTTGTGAGGGTTTAAACCCCTTTTAAAGGGTTTTTAAGGGTTTAACCCCTTTTAAAAGGGTTTGGAAGGGTTTAAACCCCCTTTAAAGGGTTTTTAAGGGTTTAACCCCTTTTAAAAGGGTTTGGAAGGGTTTAAACCCCCTTTAAAGGGTTTTTAAGGGTTTAACCCCTTTTAAAAGGGTTTGGAAGGGTTCAAACCCCTTTTTGAAAGGGGCTGCACAGAACGTGCCCAGAGTGTGCCGTGCCAGGACACAGCAGCTGCTGCCAATCCCACCACAGCCCCAGCTGTGCCCCGACATGAACGGAAAGCACGTGCCCAAACCCACCAGAGGGCCCAGAAAATGTGGGGGTGATGATTTTTGAAAAGAAAACACCAGGTAAGAGCTTTTCATCTCAAAGAAGCCTGGCTGGGCTTTTGTTCTCTCTCTGATTTCAATGGATGGATCCTTGCTTTTTGCACCATTAAATGTGTCCTGCATCACTAAATAAACAGGGATGGATCCTTTCTTTTTGCCCCATTAAACTTGTGCTGCATCATTAAATAAAATGTGATCAACCCTTTCTTTTTGCACCATAAAACGTGTCCTGCATCATTAAATAAAATGGGATCAACCCTTTCTTTTTGCACCATAAAATATGTCCTGCATCATTACATAAAATGGGATCAACCCTTTCTTTTTGCACCATAAAGTATGTCCTGCATCACTAAATAAAACAGGATCAACCCTTTCTTTTTACACCATTAAACGTGTCCTGCATCATTAACTAAAATGGGATCAACCCTTCATTTTTGCCCCATAAAATATGTCTTGCATCACTAAATAAAATGTGATCAACCCTTTCTTTTTGCACCATAAAATATGTCCTGCATCATTAAATAAAACAGGATCAACCCTTCCTTTTTGCCTCATAAAATATGTCCTGCATCACTAAATAAAATAGGATCAACCCTTTCTTTTTGCACCATAAAACATGTCCTGCATCATTAAATAAAATGATGGGATGGGGCCTTGCTTTTGCCCCATAAAACGTGTCCTGCATCCTTCCTTATCAAGCGACAGAAGGAACCCCGGTGCTGGGCAGGGCCCCTGGAAGGAGCAGGAGGGCGGGCAGGGTTTTTCCTGATGGCCCCACGAGCTGGCAGCAGACTCCAGCGGGAGGGAGATTGAATTAGGAGCAGCAGCCCGGAGCCAGGCTGCTCCTGCCCCTGGGACGGGGCCAGCCCGCCCTGCTGGACTCCAGGGATCCTCTGCGCCAGCCCCGCTGCAGGGAAAGGCAAACAGCAAAGGTGGGGAGGGCTCAAAGCAGGATTGCAGCGGGGGAAAAAGGGTGTAAAGGCTTTAATTCCTTGGTTGGGATTGGTGCCTTAGGATTTTTATATTTTTCATCTATTTGTAATCCTGCAGTTCCTGCAGTTCTGGAGTGTGTAACTCCAAACCCCACACCCAGTGTGAGCTGCTGCTTCCCCATTTGGGCAGACACAACAATTCCTCTCCAGGCCTGGCAATCAAGGACCCCTCACTGCCTCAGGCCTGAGAGATGGAAACAAAAGTGAGGTGGGGGAGCAAACTTGGGGTCAATGACTTCATTAGCTGAAGCTGTAATTGGCAGATTCACCCCCAAAATGCAAATGGACCAAACTTATAAAAGTGTGAAACCCATGACCAAATATCCATTTTGGGTGGGTTTTGTCTGCCCTAAATGTACCTGAAGGCCCTTCAATAAACAGAACTGCTTTTTATTCCCCTCATTCTGTCTGGCCTCTGCTTTTAGGTAGCCCCAAAAGGCATCAGGAAATTGCACAACCAAGTCTTGCTGCCCACAGAGGAGTGGCCACGGCAGTTGTGGCCACCAGAACCTTTAGTGTGGGTCAGGAGCTCCTTCCCTTCCCCTTCCCTTTAACTTTTCCCTTTCCTTTCCTTTCCTTTCCTTTCCTTTCCTTTCCTTTCCTTTCCTTTCCTTTCCTTTCCTTTCCTTTCCTTTCCTTTCCTTTCCTTTCCTTTCCTTTCCTTTCCTTTCCTTTCCTTTCCTTTCCTTTCCTTTCCTTTCCTTTCCTTTCCTTTCCTTTCCTTTCCTTTCCTTTCCTTTCCTTTCCTTTCCTTTCCTTTCCTTTCCTTTCCTTTCCTTTCCTTTCCTTTCCTTTCCTTTCCTTTCCTTTCCTTTCCTTTCCTTTCCTTTCCTTTCCTTTCCTTTCCTTTCCTTTCCTTTCCTTTCCTTTCCTTTCCTTTCCTTTCCTTTCCTTTCCTTTCCTTTCCTTTCCTTTCCTTTCCTTCCTTTCCTTTCCTTTCCTTTCCTTTCCTTTCCTTCCTTTCCTTCCTTTCCTTTCCTTTCCTTTCCTTTTCCTTTCCTTTCCTTTCCTTTCTTTCCTTTCCTTTCCTTTCCTTTCCTTTCCTTTCCTTTCCTTTCCTTTCCTTTCCTTTCCTTTCCTTTCCTTTCCTTTCCTTTCCTTTCCTTTCCTTTCCTTCCCTTCCCTTCCCTTCCCTTCCTTCCCTTCCCTTCCCTTCCCTTCCCTTCCCTTCCCTTCCCTTCCCTTCCCTTCCCTTCCCTTCCCTTCCCTTCCCTTCCCTTCCCTTCCCTTCCCTTCCCTTCCTTCCCTTCCCTTCCCTTCCCTTCCTTCCCTTCCCTTCCCTTCCCTTCCCTTCCCTTCCTTCCCTTCCCTTCCCTTCCCTTCCCTTCCCTTCCCTTCCCTTCCCTTCCCTTCCCTTCCCTCCCTTCCCTTCCCTTCCCTTCCCTTCCCTTCCCTTCCCTTCCCTTCCCTTCCCTTCCCTTCCCTTCCTTCCCTTCCCTTCCCTTCCTTCCCTTCCCTTCCCTTCCCTTCCCTTCCCTTCCCTTCCCTTCCCTTCCCTTCCCTTCCCTTCCTTCCCTTCCCTTCCCTTCCCTTCCCTTCCTTCCCTTCCCTTCCCTTCCCTCCCTTCCCTTCCCTTCCCTTCCCTTCCCTTCCCTTCCCTTCCCTTCCCTTCCCTTCCCTTCCCTTCCCTTCCCTCCAAAGCCAGGGATGCTCCTGCCCGTCCCTCCATGGATCTCGTCCCTCCCTGCGGGCTCCAGGCACAGCTGGAGGTGTGGAGAGCCCAGAGCAGCCTGGGGGTCCCAGGAAGGCAGAATTCCTGCCCAAGGGAGGCCTCCAACACCTCGTGGGGATCTCACACCCACACGGGACAAAATGCTCATCCCAAGGCTTGTTTTCCCTGCCAGATTCCTCAGCTGGAAGGGAACGGCTCCTCCCTGCAGGGCTTGCCAGCCTTTCACTTCACCCCGGGGTTTTTCTGTCCATAATTTCTGGTTTTCCCCCATGAAATGCCAGCTCAGACAGGAAGGAGGCTCCTGGGGAAGGACCCGCGCTGACCATGCAAAGTGGAGCGAAACGCAGATCCAGGGATTTGCATTTAAGCAAATCCCAAACGAGGTATGGTGCTGGAGACATCCCTAAATTCTAGAAAACCCATTTCCGCCAGGCTCAGCTGGAACTTCCCCAGGGAATTATGAGCACAGGCTTCACTCTGCTCTGGGCAGCTCATGAGGGACAGATCTTCCCCAAATTCCTGCAGGATCCGGGAGCTGGGACTCGTCAGCAGCACCAACAATGGAAACAGGTGAGTTCCAGCAGCTCAGATCTTCACAAGCTGAGGCATCTTCATGGCAATATCAGGGAAGGAACAAACTGTGCTGTGCTTGGGCTCCTACTGAAAAAAAAAAAAAAAAAACCAAAAAAATTGTCTAGAATAGACATGTGACATCTTAAATGTCCCCAAAATTTAATAGTATCAATTAACATACTCTGCCTTCTCCGGACTGAATTTATATTCCTTCACAGTGCAATGCTCTATTATTATTTTTTTTTTTTTCAAAAGGCAGTTAGATCAAAGTGATGTGAAACTGGATTCAGTTTGCTTGGAAATGATATCAACTGAGGCCCGAATGAGCATTTCCTTCCCCAGTGCTGCCAGTGGCAGAGTTATCTGAAGTTCTGCCAGCTCAGCATCTGGATAATCCACTGGAAACAACAGGTTCAGCTGTGTGATAACTTCAGACCAGGCTTAGAGGGCTGAGTGGTGCTGAACGAAAACAATTTGGGCAGAGGAATAAGTGAGGATGTGAGTGACAGCCCAGAGCAGCAGAGGGGCGTGCAAGTGATTTTCCAATGCCTTCAGAGCACAGCAAAGGTGTCAGGAAAGCCTGCAGAGCACCAGACCTGCTGGAATTCCTCTCCCTGAGAGAGCTGATGTCCATTTCTGACCACTTTTTGTTGCAAATTTTTTTTTTTTTTTTTTTTGATACTCTCATCTTCACCTCATTTTTGGGAACCTGTCCCTTGCTTTGTGTTTGCTTTGTGCTTGGCCTTGGCTGAACCTCTCTGGTCAGCACTCGAACACCAAAATAAAATTCCATTTGCAGCTGCTATAACCCCAAAAATAAATTAAAAAAAAAAACCATTTGGGGCAAGGCCAAGCCAGCAGCGTGCTGTTTGAACCCTCTCAGGTGCGTGTGCACCTGGGGAGGGCACAACGCCACCAGAAACGGAGCCAAGGGACACAGCCCGAGGGGCAGAGGAGCCAAAAGAAATGCTGGAGATCAAAGCCAGCAGCTGGCCGGGACTTTGCCAAGGGATTGCCTCCAAAGCCGGGCAGGATTTTCCCGGGATTATTCAAGAGAAGCCCGCATGGAAATTCTTCCCTGGCTCCACAGGTGCTCCACAGGTGCCAGGTGTGTTCAGGCCAGGAGAAAAGAGCTGTCCCTGCATTGTCCCTCAGCTCTCACCGCCAGGTGATCCCCGTGATCCCTGACACGGGAATGATGCTGTGCTCTGAGCCCGGGTTAATAAAGGAAATTTTAATGAATAAAGTCATTTTTTAGTAAAGTAAAATTTTCGTAAATTTTTATTAAAGTAAATTTTTATTAATAAAGTAATTTTTATTAAAGTCAATTTTTATTAAAGTCAAATTTTTATTAATAAACTAAGTTTTAATAGAGTAATTTTTGTTAAAGTAAATTTTTATTAAACTAAATTTTTATTAGTCAATTTTTATTAAAGTCAATTTTTATTAAAGTCAAATTTTTATTAATAAACTAAGTTTTAATAGAGTAATTTTTGTTAAAGTAAATTTTTATTAAAGTAAATTTTTATTAGTCAATTTTTATTAAAGTGATTTTTAATTAAGAAACTAATTTTTAATAAAGTAAGTTTTTATTAAAGTAAATTTTATTAAAGTAATTTTAATTAATAAATCAATTTTTAATAAAGTAATTTTTATAAAAGTAAATTTTTATTAATGAAGTAATTTTAATAAAGTAATTTTTGAATAATTTTACAGTTTAATAAAGTAATTAATTAGCCTTCTGAAATAATTTTCAGAAGGTTAATTAATTACTATATTAAACTGTATTATACTATATTAATATAGTATTAATATTATATTATTAGTATATTCGTAGATATTAGTATATATTTAATATCTTTTAGTATAGTTAATATATTTAACATTAACATATTTAATATATTTCACCTAATAGTCTATTAACAGTAACACCTAATATTTATTAATAATATAGATTTATATTTTAAATCAATTTTCCATATTTTCTCTCTCTCTATGGGAATGTATTATACAGATATGGAACAATTTCTCTATCTAGAAATAGATTTCTTTCTAGATTAGAAATATTTCCCTATTTCTAGCCCGAACAATTGCAGATTTATGTTTTCCCCTCCCCACCCCGCGCACGGATTGCTTCTCCCAGCCGCTCTGTCTTCCCTCAGTCCCCGCAGATTTTGGCAAACGGGTGTACCAGGGAGTGCGAGTGAAGCACACGGTCAAGGATCTGCTGGCTGAAAAGCGATCCCGGCAGAGCAGCGGCTCCCTCTTCAGCGTGAGTCCGGTCCTGTCCCGTCCCGTCCTGTCCTGTCCCATCCCGTCCTGTCCCGTCCTGTCCTGTCCCGTCCTGTCCTGTCCCGTCCCGTCCTGTCCCGTCCCGTCCCGTCCTGTCCCGTCCTGTCCTGTCCCGTCCTGTCCTGTCCTGTCCTGTCCCATCCCGTCCTGTCCTGTCCCGTCCCGTCCCGTCCTGTCCTGTCCCGTCCTGTCCCGTCCCGTCCTGTCCCGTCCTGTCCTGTCCTGTCCCGTCCTGTCCCATCCTGTCCTGTCCTGTCCTGTCCCATCCCGTCCTGTCCTGTCCCGTCCCGTCCCGTCCTGTCCTGTCCCGTCCTGTCCCGTCCCGTCCTGTCCTGTCCCGTCCTCTCCCGTCCTGTCCCGTCCTGTCCCGTCCCGTCCTGTCCTGTCCCGTCCTGTCCCGTCCCGTCCTGTCCCGTCCTGTCCCGTCCCGTCCTGTCCTGTCCCGTCCTGTCCCATCCTGTCCTGTCCCGTCCTGTCCCGTCCCGTCCCGTCCTGTCCCGTCCTGTCCCGTCCCGTCCCGTCCTGTCCCGTCCTGTCCCGTCCCGTCCCGTCCCATCCCGTCCTGTCCCGTCCCGTCCCGTCCTGTCCCGTCCCGTCCTGTCCCGTCCCGTCCTGTCCCGTCCTGTCCCGTCCCGTCCTGTCCCGTCCTGTCCCGTCCTGTCCCGTCCCGTCCTGTCCTGTCCTGTCCCGTCCCGTCCCGTCCTGTCCTGTCCCGTCCCATCCTGTCCCGTCCTGTCCCGTCCTGTCCTGTCCTGTCCTGTCCTGTCCTGTCCCGTCCCGTCCTGTCCTGTCCTGTCCTGTCCCGTCCTGTCCCGTCCCGTCCCGTCCTGTCCTGTCCTGTCCTGTCCCGTCCCGTCCTGTCCTGTCCTGTCCTGTCCCGTCCTGTCCCGTCCCGTCCTATCCCGTCCCCCACCCCCTTTTTTAACCCCATAAAATCCCACCCTCTGCTTCACAGAGAGTTTGGGGCACTGCCAATGTTAATAGAATTAATATTCCGTGCCCCAAAGCATCACTGATGGCTCCTCCATTTTCGTATCTGTCAACCTTAAATGCCCTTTTTTTTTCACCCCTTTTCCAAGCGTGGCAGTGATGTTAAATTCCTCTTTCCTCTCACATCCTACGTGTGACACCTTCCCGAGTCAACTTCCTTTTCCACCAGCTACACCTGGACAAGTCAGTGCCCCGAAAATAGCCGCTCCTCCCCGAGTGCTGAGCTCCTGCCAGCTCCTCTCGGAGTGCCAGGGGCACTGCAGGGATGTGCTGGGCTGGAAAGAGGCCAAGCATCAGCCTGGAGGAGATGATTTCCTCTTAAAGTGCTTCTATGGCAACAGGAAAACCCAAACCCTACCGCGCTACATTTCTTTATTCTCAGCTGGCACTGAGAAAGCGAGGCTGGCCCCAGAAGGGGACACAACATCGTGATGCCAGGACGGGGTGGCACCCAGTGGCACGAGGAGCCCTTCCCTGGGCGCTCCTGGGACTCACCTGTGCTGGGCAGCAGCTCCTCACCTGCAGCTGGCCGGGAGCCCCGGGGCTCGGGCAGAGGAGGGGGAGCAGGAGAGAGAGGGAGCAGAGCCCCTCCCTGGCAGCAGAACACACAGATTGGGAGTTCTGATGCTTTTTTTCCCCAAAAGCCATTCACCTCTGGCCTTTTTTATTTTATGCTGAAGAGGCCTCACAGGGACTTACTTGCTGTGACTTTCAGCTCCATTAACTCCGTGCAACAAAAGAGGAAGGAAAAAAAAAAAAAAACCCAGGATTGGGCATCACCAAACACAGCAAAATCCAGCCACGGATCCATCCCCACAGGCTTCAGTCCCCTGAGCCATGGAGAGTCACTGGGGAGGACACACTCCCAGCAGGCAGATATTTGGGGGGAGTTCCTGGGGAGCAGCTGAGAAAACAGCTCCTGTTGGTGATATCACCATGGACCTGCTCCCTCTCTGGAGGCAGCAGCTTCAACAGCCACAATGGAAACGGCCTGGAACTGTAAAATCCTCCTTGCTTTATTGCCCTTGGCTTTGTGCTGCAGAGCCCAGCGGCTGTGTGTGTGTCTGTCTGACACAAAACCAGCCCTGCTGCTCGTTCCCTGCGAGAGACAAAAAATTATCGTGCAGGGCAAACATCCGTATTGGCTCGGAGGGATCATGAAAAGAGCAGCTGGAAGTGCAGCTCTGTTTGTGTGGCAGAACACTGCCCAGAATCAAAGCCAGGGGCAGATAACTGAGCTGTTGGTGATGCAGGGTAACCCAGCTGCATCTCCTGTTGGAGGGTGATCTTTGCTCCAGAAATAAACCATCCCTCGGCCGTTGTTGGTGAGAGGCCTCGGCAGGAGGCTGTGCTGAGCTGGGAAGGTCAGGGCTCGGCAGAGCAGAGCTTTTGGGATGATGGTTTCGACAATTCCCTGGCAGCCAGGCCCTGCACACATCGAGTGATGGAAATCAGGGTGTGCTGCGAGGAAACCCACACAAAACCAGGGCTCCAGGGAGGCTCTGGCTTTTCCTTTGCATAGCTGTGAACCTGCAGTTGTCCTCCTCAGGGTGAAAGGATTCCTGTCCTCCCTGAGGTGTGGAAGTGGGTACCTGCACAGGCGAAGCAGCGCAGTGCTGTGGTTTACAGAGGATTCATTGCTGAGTGCCCAGCAGCACTCCCAGAGCAGGGACACACAGTCAGCACCGCCCTGCCCAGGCTCAGCTTTGCTTTTTGGACAATTTTTATTCCTTCAGCTGCTCCACTACAGATTGGGCCCAGAGAGGTGATGCCCTGAAACCAACAGGGCCAGGTCATTATTTGGAGCTGGGTCCTTAAATTTAGGCAGATTTGTAGGCGAGTTAGGAGGCAGTGAAGCAGCAGAGCAGAGCTCTCTGGAGAAGCCCCAGGCAGGATCTGAGCCTGGCCATGGGCAGGGCAGGCTGAGCCCAGCTTATCAACAGCTGGACACGCTCTGGGCCCCAGGGAGGCTGAGCAGACCTGCAGGAGATCCATGGCAGGGAAAGGAAGCAGTGCCGGGAGGAAATGAACTAATGGGTCTCAATTAAGGCCAATAAGGAGCAAGGAGGGGAATGAAATGCAGGGCTCTGCTCTGGTGAGGCCAAGGATGGGCTGCAGCAGAGGCTCCTGCTTTGAATTCAGGCAGGTAAAGCCCTGGTAGCTCCTGGTAGCTCCTGGCACCTCTGGGACTCTCCACCACAGGTGTGTACACACAGCCAGGCAGTTCCAGTGGCTGTTGAACAGGCAGCATCAAAGATTAAATGCTCTGGAAATTGGAAATGATCCCTGCTGGAGGCTGCCAGGCGTGCCCAGGGACCTGGGCAGAGCATCCCAGCCCCTTGTCCTCTGGGCAGCATCTGTGCTGCCTGAACCTGCCAGCTTGGCTTTTTCCTCTAGAAGTGTCCTGGATGCTGGGAGAGGACCTGGATTTGCATGTGATGGCTTCAGCTGGGGACAGGTGCAAGCCCTGCCCGTGTGACAAGAACACTCCTCTGTCCCCAAGCCCAGGGGCTCCTTCCTGACACCTCCTGTCACCTCCTGCCACCTCTGCAGCCTGTGCAGGCTCGGAGCTCATTTCCATGGAGGAGCAGGGAGCAGCTGCAAACCTTCCCTGGGCAGCAGAAGGAAGTCCTCAGGGCTGGCAAATTTAATTCAAATCTAAACCTCTAAATTTGGTTGCCTGCTATGGCAGGAACCTCCTGTTTGCACTATGCAAACTGGACCGAGCGTGCCACCAGCACTGGCCAGGGGACTGCAGAGTGACAGCAGTGCTGCTGGGGGCTCTCTACTCCTGCTCTGGGGGCTTGGAGCTCCCAAAACCAGAGCTCAGCACGATTCCAGAGGAGCAGATGCCTTTGCCAAAGTGCTTTGGAAGGAGTTGGGCACTGGGAGCACGAGGGTCACTCCAGGGGTAATTCTCCTTTACCTGGGGGCCAAGAGGAGAGGATGATGATTAATAATATCATTATTATCATCATCACAACCGTTGCTGTAGGACCCAAAATAGGATCTAGGAACTCTCTTTTCCACCCAGCCTGCTTGTGCTGCCAGGAAGGGCCAGGTAAAGCAGCCCTGGGGCAGCAGGGCCAGCACAGCTGAGCTGGAACATGGGCTGGAATCTGCCCATTTTGGCCACTCAGGGGATCAGATCTCACCTTGCCTGGTTTGTGCCAACACCCAAACGACTCCTCAGCATTCTGCCTGCTTTGAGAGAGCCTGTGGGACAGGAGGAAGAAGCCAGTTATCTTGATACTCCTCCTCTTAGCAGCTCTGCACAAGAGCTTCACAATCTCTGCTTAGCCTATCCCTGAGAGGAAATAATGGAATTAAACCCTTCACAGCCCCCGGGCTCAAATAATGCGTGTGAATCCACTCAGAGAGCTGCCTTGCTTTGAAAAGTCATGTTCTCAAACATCTCTTTATCTTTTGCAGGGCAGCACCAGCACAGCACAGTCACCCTTTGGCCAAGTGCCAGGTGAGGTTTTCCCTCCACTGCTAAACACCTTCCATGCAGGTGGGAGGGTGGGCAGAGCCCTTCTGTTCTCCTGCAGAGGATGTGAAACAAGCCCCGGAGCGGGGCCACCCCTCAGAGCGAGCCCGGGAGGAAAGCAATTAAAAGAATCAAAAAAAGAGCAGCAATAATCTTGTATAAAACCCTCAAACCGAGTAATTAAAGCAGTTCCCATCTCCTTTAGCAGAGGAGCCACACAGAACCCATCCTTTTCCTCCTGTGTTTTCCCATTTTCCCTGGAGCTGGGGAGACAAAGCACAAAATCAGGAGCTGACCTGTTTTATCCCTTGAGCTCTCGGGCAGGGAAAGCGGGGTGAGGCTGGAACCTCCTCCCCAGGGGCTGTAGCAGAGCAAGGAAGAAGCACAGCCTGGCTGAGCTGACCTCCCTCTCCCTGCCCTCCTACCTAAAGCTTCCCCAGCGCTTTTGCTTTGCTGCAGATGGAGGTCACCAGACGGAACCAAAAGGTGGAGCAAGGAACACCTGTGTGGAGGCAGGGTGGGTTCCTGGGTGATGCTGGAGGGAAAAGAGCTCTGCTTGGCGCCCACAGAGGTCTCCATCGTTCTGTGGCAGCTGTTAGAATTTTCTTTACACTTTCCCACCCTTCTTTCTGCCCCCCAGGCTCGCCCACCACGGCTGGTTACTGCGGCGGCCACAGATCCTTCCCGGCCGAGCTGGACTTCCACAGCACCAAGCAGTTTGTCAGCGATGTCTACCCCTCCCCTCTGGGCTCCAAGCCCTTCTCCTGCGACTCCTCTGCCCCCCAGGGCTACCCAGCCCTCCTGGAGCCCTATCTCAGCGAGCAGTTCGGGGATCACCGTGCTCCTCCTCTCCCAGCTGCCACCAGCTCCTTCTTCAGCGCTCCGGCCGTGCCCCCTCTCCTGCCATCCTTCCCCAGCGACACGGGGCACTTCCTGCTCGTGAGTGCCTCGATGGTTCTGTCCCCCTTTAAATGCGGGGTTGGGTCAGAGGGACTCGTGGGGGAAGGACGAGGCTGTTACAGGAGCGGCCGTGGCGGGTGGGGCAGGGCTCTGCGGGGAAGGTTTTTTTTCTCTTTGGTTCCATCTAATTGTCCCCTGTTCCTGTCGGAGACATCCCGTTCTGCTCCGGGCTGGACACTGCTCCCAGGCACAGGGTGGGACTGCTGGGGTGTCCTGTGCAGGGCCAGGAGCCGGATTTGATCCTGGTGGGTCCCTTCCAGCTCAGGATAACTCCGTGATTCTACGATTTTATAAAACCCTCCCTCCCCGAGTTTCTGGAAGCAGCCCTTGGTGACTCCAGGCTCCCTACCCCTGCCACTTCCCAGGAGCCAGCCCCACACAGAGCTCCTGGATCCTGCAGTCTCGGGGTCTCGATGCTGGGCTGACCCCAAGAGTGTAAAAGTCCTCGTTCCCCCAGCCTGTGCAGCCAAAGGAGTCTGAAATGCACAGGGTCGGCTTCTCACGGTTGTTTATTTTCCCTTATCTAGAACATTCTTTCTCTGACCTGCCGAGCTCCGTCTAGCAAGGGTGCCACAGCAGTCTGCCTGCCCTCTTGGGCAGCGTCTACATTTTACATCAGAAATTACGTGTATTATATTTACAATAATGTGCCAATAACTATCACCCATGTTGGACAGTGAGTGTTTTACCTTAAACCATCAGAAAAGTGTCACCAGCACAGCAAGACATGGAGGGTGAGAAGAAGGAGGTCAGGACACGCCCAAATTCCTCCATCTTGACCCCCTGAACCACATTCTAAAAATCCCAAAATTCTACTTTTCCACCCTGTGTTAATTCAACCACCACACCACTCAAACCCTTGTGGTTTGTAATTCCTCACACAGAGTTGGCAGCTTTTCCCACGGGCTAAAATGGAAGCCACAGGTGGTTTTGACTTGGTGCCAAGGTCCCCGAGCCCCCTCCAGGGTCTGGAGCCAGCCAGGGCAGCCAGAGGGGTGTCCTGGGCTCTGACACTGCAGGATCAGAGCTGCTCAGCCCTGCTGGGACCCTGCTGACAGCACCGACGTTTCCTTCCACAGCTAAACCACCAAACACTGCCCCAGAGCCACAGAAACCCCTTTGGGCATTTCCCAGGGATAGAAATCCCATTACCTCCAGGACAGCCTTTTGTTCCTAAGCGTTTTCCTTGCCTTCTCTCCCTGCAGAGAGAGCCCTGGGAGCAGAGCTCACCCGAGAGCCTCAGCCAGCCGGACAGTGCATGCCCAGAGCTCCCTGCCAGCTCCAGCTGCCTCTCCCTGCCTGACCCCGGAGCTGCTTCCCCGTTCCGAGGCTCAGGTTGGAGCCCAGCCCTCCCTGGAGCCCAGCCCTACCCTCTGCACCCCCTGGAAGATGCCCACTACTCCCCCAGCTACGCTGCCGCCTCGCCCTACAGCTTGTCCCCGTTCGTGGCCGTGGCCAACGAGCCCTCCAGGATGAGCCACCCGTGCCCCGAGCAGCCCTCGGAGCCTCCACACCTCGCCGAGCACTCTGCCTGGGCTAAAGAGGATGGAAGTGCCCTCTGGGGGACTTACGAAGGCAGGAGAACTTACTGAGGAGAGAGAAGAGCTGGAGGAAAGAAAACCAGAGCATTATAAAGCAAATTTTACGCTCCTTCCTAAATCTGCTCCTTCAAAGGCGATGCTTTGTGCTCGGGGTAGAAATACAATTATTGGGCACCCCACGTGCAGCTCGGGGTGGTGCCTTCCAGTGCCTCGAGAAAGGAATTTCTCCCAGCCCCACAAGTAAAACACTCAGCCTGAAAAACCTCTGCTTTTCCTGCCAACAAGGATCCCTCCTCAGAGGGCTTTTCCAGCCTTAGTGCTTTGGAGGCTCTGGAGGGTGTGGGCACTGCCCTGCCCGCCGACCCCTGCCACCTGCAGAGCCCCCACACCCCTTTTACCCTGAATGAGCCCACACCAGATCCACACCCACCTGGTGGGCTGCTCCGGGGGCATCCAGGTGGGCTGGCAGTGCCAGCGGGACCGGTAGCCAGCCCTGGTGACATCCAGGTGGGCTGGCAGTGCCAACAGGACCGGTAGCCAGCCCCGGTGACATCCAGGTGGGCTGGCAGTGCCAGCGGGAGCGGTAGCCAGCCCCGGTGACATCCAGGTGGGCTGGCAGTGCCAGCGGGAGCGGTAGCCAGCCCTGGTGACATCCAGGTGGGCTGGCAGTGCCAGCGGGAGCGGTAGCCAGCCCGGGGACCCTGCGGGGCCCGTGGCCACTAGAGGTAGCTCTGCTCACACGAACACCGCGTGGAGCCCTCCCGGAGCAGCACATCGCGGCTGCTCTGCCCCGCGGAGGAGGTCGCCCCCTTTGCCCCAGCTCGCCCCCAAGCCTGGCACCCCCAGCAGCAGCGGCAGGAGGCTCTGGAGCATTCCAGCCCCAGGGAATGCGCGGGCATGAGGCGCTTTCAATCCCTCCTTGCCTTTTCTCCTCAAATCCTGGGGCATTTGAAGCCTTCCCAGCGCCTTCCTCTCCCACGAGTGGCAGCTGTGGAGCCTCCAGGGGTGGCCCCTGCCCAGGCACAGCTGTTCCCCCATCAGCTCAGGGTGTGTGCAGCTCTCCTGCCCCCAAACCTGAGCCCAGCTCGAGCCTTTTCCACTCCACAGCTGACACCACTGCTGGGCTGAGCCCCAGTGACCATCCGGGCTGCTCCAGCGTGGCTGTGCTGCCCCCAGGCTCTGGGGGACAAGCAGGGACAGGGGTTTGAGCTGTCTTTAAGGTGTTTGACCCGCTCAGGCATTCAGCTCCTAAGCCAGGCAGGGTTTTCAGCAGCCTGGGAAGGCTCTGCAGCCCTGCAGGAGCAGCCACAACTCTGCTGCCTCGCGGTTCCTGAGAGCATCCAGAGCTGGAGCTGGGCAGCCTGCAGGCTCTTGCTCCCTGCTTACAGGGCTAAACAATCATCATCCCAGCTCCCTGCAGCCTGCACCCACCCACAGCAGCTCCGGGAGGGAGCAGCCCCACGAAGGGAAGGGTTTCACATCCCAAATTCCTCAGTGAGACCCCCTCCCCTGCCTGCACAGCACGCTCCTTTGTGCTCAGGCCAGGCGGGCTCCTCTCCCAGTGGGATGTGTCCCTATAAAGCTGTCCCAGGCAAGGCTTGGCCTACCAGGAGCTGCAGGGGCACATTTCAGAGCCAGGAATGGCCTCGCTCCCCGCAGAAATCAAGTGTTATTTGTTCAACTTAAAGGAAAAGAAAAGATTCGGCCGTGACGACAGCCGGCCCGAGCTGCTGGTAGATGATTAACAGCCTGGCCTGCTCTCTGCCTCACTCCCTGCCCGTGGCAGAGGCTGTGGTCCCCAGGGAAAAGCTTAAAGGCAGCCTAAAAACCCAGTTCCAGCACTGCCGGTCATCCCAAAAGCCTGAGGCACACGCTGAGCCCCACAGCTGCAGCTCCCAGGGCAGGCCAGCACCGAGGCTCGTGAGGAAAAGGCCGATTTGTGCAGCACAGGCAAACAGCCTGAACTGGGGGGAAAGCACAAATAAACTCCAGT
The DNA here is from genome assembly GCF_026979565.1 of Vidua chalybeata. Lineage (NCBI taxonomy): Eukaryota > Metazoa > Chordata > Aves > Passeriformes > Viduidae > Vidua > Vidua chalybeata. Next base: position 1,938,166 of record NC_071552.1, on the reverse strand, counting down.
GTGAGCCCAGCATCCAGGCAGAGGGAGGGAATGCTGTGGGGAGAAGTGGGGTTCAGCTAACTTCAGCCACCTGGGTGCCCGGGGCAGCCTCTTTGTTAGGCCACGCCTGCCCGCTGCCATTTTGGCCCCAAACCCTCAGAATTTAGCCTTAAAACGTGAAAAAAAAGAGCAAAAAGCAAGTCGGCCCCTTGCAGAGTGCTCACTGCAGGTAGCAAATGAAATATGAGAGGGCTGGAGCCCAGCCTGTGCACCTGAGGAGAAAACACTGAGCTGCTTTGGAGGCATCTGCTTCATTCAGGGAAAGATGGCTAAAACCCTGCAAATGTCCCAAAAGCAAAGGCTGGGGAGGGTGACCCCAGCAAATCCTATTCCCCCAGACCCTCTGCTAGATGGGGATGTGCTCGGTTCCACAAAAAGATAGCCCATTTTGTGGAGCCTTTGAATATTCAAATTGAAAGTATCGCGCAATCATTGATTGTCAAATCATTGGTTTCTAGAGGTTTTAAATACTTGGCATTAGGAGAGAAAAACTCAAACTTATACCCGTAGGGATAAAACAATAATATTGTGGGGATCCACCTGCCATTGCCACCAGGCAGTCAGGTCCCTTCACCCCCACATTTCAAGCCTGACTCCTCTTGCCCCCTTGGCCAGCTTTGTGGGGCCGGGGCCGGGGCCACCTCTGCTGCTGCACCGGGCACCTGGCGAGGTGCTGCCCGCTCCGGCTCGGGATGTCCGGTAAGCCCCGCTCTGTCCCCCCCCTCCCCCGGCCCCCGCAGCCCGCTCTGGGGCCGTTTCGGGGTTCGCCGGGGTCACTCCGCCAGCGAGGCGATGCCGCCTGCCAAGGCAGGAGGGAGCGGGGAGGGCGGGGAGGAGGGAGGGAGGAGGCACGGGAGGATCGGCTGCTGCCCGCCGGCTGCCAGCGCGGCCGGCTCGGGACGGGGCTCCGCGGGCACCGCCGGGCACCGAGCGGGGCTTCTGCCGGGCCGGCTGGGGGGGCCACGGGGGGCCGCGCACGTCTGTGTGCCCACCCCGCACCTCTGGGTGCCTCCTCTGCATCTGTGCCCTCCCTGCATCTCTGTGTGCCCACCCCGCACCTCTGGGTGCCTCCTCTGCATCTGTGCCCTCCCTGCACCTCTGTGCCCTCCCTGCATCTCTGTGTGCCCTCCCTGCATCTCTGTGTGCCCACCCCGCACCTCTGTGTGCCCTCCCTGCACCTCTGTGTGCCCTCCCTGCACCTCTGTGTGCCTCCTCTGCATCTGTGCCCTCCCTGCACCTCTGTGCCCTCCCCCGTACTTCTGGGTACTTTCTCTGCATCTGTGCCCTCTCTGCAGCTCTGTGCCCTCCCTGTGTCTCTGTGTGCCCTCCCTGCACCTCTGTGTGCCTCCTTTGCATCTGTGCCCTCCCTGCACCTCTGTGCCCTCCCCACACACTCCGACCCGGCCACGCTGCCCCTGAATCCCAATCCCGCTCCCCGACCCTGAATCCACCCCCTGTCCTTGTCACCCTGCTCCCAGCCCACCCTCAGCAGCCTTCCCCTCGATACCCAGCACCATCACTGTGCCCCTGGACCCCCAGCCCTGCTCTCTGACCCCCAGAATCATCACTCTGCTCCCTGACCCCCAGCCCACGTTTGTCACTCTGCTCCCTGACCCCCAGCCCACCCTGGCCACCCTCCTCCCTGACCCCCAGCCCATCACCTTGCCCCCTGACTCCCAAATCCACCACCCTGCCCTTGACCCCCAGCCCACCCCAGCCTGTCCCTGTCACCCTGCTCCTGATTCCCCACCTGCCCTGCCCACCCTGTGCCCACCCTGTGCCCACCCTGTGCCCACCCTGTGCCCACCCTCGCCACCCTGCCCTTGGCCCTGCTACCTCAGAGCCCTCCCCGGCTGCAGGGAGCTCTGATAACTGGGTGTTCTCCTCAGATCCCACCCTTCCCTCCCCTCATTTTCCCCAGCTCTGGTTTGTTGAACAGAAACAAAACACCAAAACACGAGATGAATAATCCCCAGCTGAGCCCAGCTCAGCAAACCGCCCTGAAGGCAGCCCTGTCACCTCTCTGGAGGGCCCCGGGTGCCTGTCCCAGCTTGTCCTCCCCCAGAGCACCCCGGGGGCACTGGGAGGGCTGGCAGAGTGACAGCACAAGAGGACAGTGCCTGCAGTGCAGGATTCCCTGGCTGCGTGGGCAGAACCTGCAAAGCCAGCGTTGTTTCCGTGCCAGGATCTCCCGGCGCTCCGCGGCTGCCTTGGAGAAGGTGCTCCGTGCCCAGAGGTGGCACTGGAAGGCCGGGTTTAGCCCTGGCACTGCTGCTCTCCTGCTGGGAGTTTATTTTTGGTGCCTCCTTCAGGGCTGTCTGCTCCCCGAGCTGGCATTTTTTGAGTGCAGAGACCAGTCTGGGTGTGTTTCCTTTTATTGTGTGATTTGGATTAAAACACCAGCAGAAAGTTAGGACGGGAACAGCTGCCAGAGGATCTGAGTGTTTTACCATGAGTACAACAAGTGAGAGTGGTTTGTCAGAAGAAGTAAATTCTTTATCACTTCCTGTCCTAAAAATCCCTCATTAGGTAGTGACTGGTGATTGCTGGCTGGTTTTGGCTGGATCAAACACACCCTAAATTCTTCTTTGAAATAAATAGGGGCTGTACATGAGCAGAATAAAGAGATAATCTAGGCTTTGCAAGAAAGCAGTCATTTTGTTGGTGTTTTGTTGAGCTCTCTGAATAACCACCCACATATTTCCATTGTTTTATTCCTGGGCTTCATCTGCCAGATGAAACGCTCCCCACATTTATTTTCAGGTCCCGAGAGAGGCAAATATGTCAGGAATTTAAATGAATCCAGCAGCAGCACCAGATGGAGCTTGGTATTGGGAAAGCTGGAAGGGGGGCAAGGGAAGAAGGAGGTAGAGAAGAATAAACGTGTGGTTTTTAAATATTATCAACAGCAAAATTTTCATGAGTGTCTGCTTGTCCCAAGCTGGGATAGCAGGTGCTAAGGAGGGCTGTGAGTGTGACTGCAAACAGAGACCAATTTGTTGTCTCCACATAGAGCACGCCTGAAATCCTGCTGGATTTGCTGTTTGCTCTGAGATTCTCCCTCCTTGCAAAGTGTTTTTCCACAAATTCTTCCAGGAAAGCCCAAGGTGTACCAAGGTGTGAGGGTGAAGATCACAGTCAAGGAGTTGCTGCAGCAGAGGAGAGCACGACAAGCAGCCACTGGTTCAGCAGTGAGTAAAAATATTGTGGTGTTTGCTTTGTCACTTCTATTTTAATGTTTTTTTTTTGTTTTTGTTTTGGTTTTTTTTGTTTGTTTGTTTGTTTTTTTTGTTTGTTTGTTTTTTTTTTTTTGCCAGGACTGTAATCTCTGGTCCAAAATCTGAGTGTAACAGGCTGGTGAGGATGGGGGAAAGGAACATTCAGTCAGAGTAGCTGCAGCAGTGTCCTCAAGGAGTGAGAATCTGAGGAGTACAGGGAGAAAGCAGAGCTGCTGCTCCAGAAAAGTCACTCCCTCCGGGATGGAAGGCTCACCTGGGCAGCCCCATCCCTGCTGGAGGAGGGGCTGGAGCTCTGTGTGCACACACAGGTGCACATTCCCTCTCATTCCCTCTTCCAGCCTCTGTAGGATTCCTCCAGCTCCAGCCACTCCAGGGATTTGCATAAAGAGCTTGGCAAATCATTATTTCTTCCTGGTTCATGACACTGCAGCTCTTGAAGCCTTTCAGATTTCAGCTTCTGAAATTTATTTCACTTAGTTGCAGCTGATTGCACAAAAATCAGCCTGAGATCCAGGGGCAGAGAGGTCTGGGTGAAGAGAATTGTCAGGTTTTGGGGACGCTGGGTCACTCCTCTTCTGCAACCCCAAGTGCAGCAGCCTCTTCATCACAGCCAGGTGTCCCAGGGCTGCGTGGAACCGGTTTTCACTTCCCACCAGCACTTCACACAACCCCTGTGGTGCCCACACAGGAAAAAGTGAAAGGTGGTGGGGAGGGAAGTCACCTCGGTGACCTGCACAAGGTATGGCCCGCCCCAAAACCCCCGAGGCTTTTGTGCTGGCAGGATGTGAGCTGAGAAAAGCTCAGCCTGGGCACTCCATCTGTGCCTTGTCACATCTGCAGCAGGGACAAAAGGCACCCTCAGCCCAGAAGAGACGCTCTTGAAGGGATTAAACGCACGGGATGTGCCGGGAAGTTGTTGCCAGGGAAATGAGCTGCTCACTCGAGAGCATCTTGAATAAAGGAAATGAAGTGGAGGGCTGTATGAATTAAAAACCCCACCAGAATTTGTACTTGCAGAGTAAAATCCTGGCCCCCAAGCAGCAAAACTCCTTTTGGGGTGGATTTCTTCCTTCCAGCAGGTCGGGTTCCTAGAAGTGGTTGATTTGTCTTCCTTCAGCATTCCTTAAAAAACGAAGCTGTGCCTTTTCAAGGAGCACTGCCAGAGCTGGTTCTCAAAGGACATCAATCCAGTCTGATGGGATACCTGCGGTGGTCTTTAGTTAATTACTCATTCCCAGTAATATCCATCCCTAGGAATTCCTTGGGATTCCCTCCACTGTGGAGTTCACACTCCTGGAAATGAACACACATTAGTTTCAGAGGCAGCTCTGTAAAATCGGGAATGCAGCAAAAAGAGCCCCTCAGCACGGAGCTGATCCAGGGGCTTCACACCGGGTGGGTGCTGTGGTTCCCAGGAAAAACCCTGCCAGGAAAAATCCTCCTAGGAAAAATCCTGTTATGCACATCCATCTAATGTTCTGTCAATGCCGGGGAGGTTTTCCCAGCCACAGCAAGGAGGGAAATAAGGTTTATTTAAAGAGTTTTCTCTGAAATCCAGACTCACCTTGCTCCGTGCCACAGCTCCTCTCCTTCCCTTCTCCCTGCTCAGGTTCCCTGGGACAGCAGCAGCAGCAGCAGCAGCAGCAGCAGCAGCAGCAGCATCCAGTTTGCAGAGTCTGTGTCTCCGCCTCACCCAGGTTGGTACAAAGCCCATCCACACGGCCCTTCCCGCCCCATTCCCAAATTTTCCCACAGCCCCGAGCCTTCCCAGCCCTTGTCTGAGGCCGGCAGCACCCGCGGCCAATCAGCACCTGCGGGGAGCCCGTGGGATGCAGATGAGGAGCTCGGTGCTCTCCTTCCCGAGGTTATCCTTCCCCCAGCAGGGAATTGCCTCCCCCTGGGGAAGGGATGCTCATCCCGAGGGAACAGCGTCGCCTTCCCCAGGCTGTGGGGGCCACTGAGGGTCAGAGTGCCCTGGAGCCCCTGGCTGGGCTCTGTTTTCTTCTCCCTCTCCTGCCAGCATCCACAGGAGCGAGAGAAATACCAGATTTTCAACAGCACCAAGAGTTTTCCTCCTCCTGCCTGTGAATATCCAAGGAAAAGGGGGAAGGGGTGAGGGGAGGGGCACTTTGGGCTCGCAGATCCTTCAATTATCCCCAGCCAAAGCACAGAGGAAAGGCTGGGCAGGTGTGAGTGCACACATTGCATGGACAAGGAAATTGTTAAATCATCGATAGCTGGGAATCCATTTGCTTATGTTAATAAAGAAACGTGAGACACGCCAAAGCTGACACGCCAAAGCCTTTTCAGGCTGGAAAGTCTCCATCAGTTTATGTATTTTGGGTGTTTCTCACTCCCCACAGCCAGCTAAACACTGCCACCTTTGACCCTGCAATGTGCATTTCAGACCTGTGCCCTTCACGTGGACAGGGCTTAAACCGTGTTTGAACTCGGCGTGCAAAGATAATAATTGTGAAAAGCCAGATCTGCTGTGAGCTTTCCAGGAACTCACCCTTTGGCCAGCAGCACTACGTGGTCACAATGCCACATCAGCCCTGCCTCGCTCCGTTTGTTCTGCTCACAAGTTCATCTCCTGTCTGGCTCTTTGGAGGATAAAAAAGCAAATGATCCTCCTGTTATCCCCTTTTTCCTGCAGGTGTAGCTGCCCCGGGTCTGGAGATGAGGCAAAGGCACACCTGCCAGGCTGGGAAGCACAAATCACTGCCTGGCACCTTCTGGGGCTGCAGACAGTGCACAGAAGGGAGGCCAGAGGGTCAGGGGTCTGAGGGAGTTTCCAGCTGGATCCCTGTCCAAAATTCCTGAGGCCACAAGAGTTTCCAGCACTTAAAGAGCTTTGTAGCTGAGGGGGCTGCATTCCCTGAGTTATTCATGTGCTTTTGAGCATCTCCCTCGTGGTTTCTGCTTTCCTACAAAATTCACCTTGCCCTTGAAAAGTTTTAAAGTCTAAATCCACAGGGTTACTGAGCACAGGAGAGCACTGAAACCTGCCCTTTGTGAAGACAGACACTGATGAATTTGCTGCTGTCTGCTTTCCTTTCTCTCCTAGAACCTTTTGAAGCAGAACCCATCCCTCCTGTGCCCAGCTGCTGCCCGTCCTGGCAGTTTTCCAGCTGCCTCTCCTGTGAGGAAAGCCCTGGATACCTGGAGCAGCTGATAGATTCCTGCCTGCAGTCGGATGCACCCTCCGAGCCAGCCTTCAGTGCCTTCCAGCCATCCTCACACTACACCCCAGACACCTTCCAGCCAGTCCAGCTCTGCTTCAACCAGGGCCTGGTGAGCTTTGGGAGCCAGGGGAGCAGCCACAGCTGTCCCCAAGGGGAAAGGGAGTCACCTCCTGGGGCAGAACAGCAGCAACGTGGGAATCTGGCTGATTTTAGGAGCCTGGGATGCTCATGGGCTCTGAATTCTTTCCCATGGGGAGCCCCAAATAAACTGGGAGAGTCTGCAGGGTGGGGAATGTCCCTTCTAGAGGTTCTGTAGATTTGGGGCAAATAGCAGCACAGGTCCTGCTAGGGGTTGTCCCTGCAAACAGAAACTGCCTTTGGGTTTAGACCTCCAGGATCTCCCTGGGCAGGGATTGTCCCTACAAACAGAAACTGCCTTTGGGTTTAGACCTCCAGGATCTCCCTGGGCAGGGATTGTCCCTACAAACAGAAACTGCCTTTGGGTTTAGACCTCCAGGATCTCCCTGGGCAGGGATTGTCCCTACAAACAGAAGCTGCCTTTGGGTTTAGACCTCCAGGATCTCCCTGGGCAGCCAGATGAGAAAGGCAACAGCACAGGGATTCTGGCTGCTGGCCACATTTCCCTGAAATCTCCTTTTTTTCCCTTTTTTTTTTTTTTTGTTTCTCTCTCTCAACCTGCAGGCTGCCAGCTCGCCCAGCTCAGCCGACCTGCCCAGCCCGTGGAACTCCAGCTGCTCTCCCCCTCAGCTCTCTCCCCTCACCCCTCTGACCCCCAGCCCACCCTACAGCTGCCCCATGGAGGAGTGGCCCTGCCACCCCCCCTGCCCCTTGCCCAGCCCTGCCTGCTGCTGCACAGCCTGTGGCTCCAGGGACAGCAGGGGCCCGCAGTGCTTCCCCTGCCCCAGCACGGACTGCACGGAATTCCTGCCACCCCTGGCCCTGGCCGAGGACTTCTTCAGGAGGGACAGGAGCTGTGACATTTGCTACAGCTAATGGGGACTGTGGTTTCACACATCCACTCTATCCAAATCAGATTAAATTGCCCATGAACTATGCAAAGTTGTGCTGCCTAACGCAGTCCAGTTTATTCTTCACTACCTACACGTTTTTTACACGATGCTGTCACTACATTGATCTACGGTCAGGGGTGTTTTGTTGGTGGTGTGGTGGTTTGGTGGGGTTTTTTCCCTGTTTTTTTTCGTTGTTGCTGTTTTTTTTTTTTAATAAATCTGGAGCTGCCTTATCAAACACTTGTCATTAAACCAGCTCTTTTTGATACAAATAAATCATTTGGTGCAAATGCTGAAGCCTGGTCATTTTTCATGTGCTAAAGGTCAGTGTTTTCTCCTCTGCTGCTGATCCAGGTTGCTGACCCTGCCCTCACAGAGGTGAGGATGAGATTTTGAGCAGCCTATTCAGTGACACGAGAGCTCTCACTCACCCAAAAGGTCCATGTTCAATCCAGCATCCAGCTTTTCCCAGAGAACGCTGTGCATCACCCAGCTCTGAGCTGGATCTGCAGCTCCTCACCCTCTGCTGCAGCTCAGGCTGCCCTGGTGACATTTCCCAGTGGTCCTGGCAGAGAAGGAAATTTGTTTGCCACACCAGCCCTTGGCCCCTCAGAGGTAAAATCCAGAGCCAAACTTCTCTGGCTGCTGCTCAGCACCAGTTATTGTGGAGGCAGAGTCTCAGTGAGAGGCTGATGTTGTTTGGCAGCCCTTGGTCAGGTTTGGGCTGTTGATAAAAGGTTTTCAGCAGAATCAGCTGAAGAGGAGTGAAATGATTTCATTTTTAAAAAAGTAGATAATAGGGAAATTGTAATACCTGAGGGTTTCTTGCCTAAGCCCAGACCTTCCTAACATTTTGTCTTGCCTCCTCTTGGTGAGGCAAACTCAGTTTCTCAGCTGAGCACCCAGACTGGGAAGAAAGAAAGAAGCATCTCTTCATATTAAATCCCATGAAAAAGAGAAAATAACTACACCTGTGAAGAGAAATATGAATTCTATCCAGCTGTTGGCTCACCTCACCCAGACACTTCTATGCTGAACTCAAAACCTTTCCAGTTCCTTTACCTTATGTAAGGGTTTTTTTTTTTTTTTTTCTAAAACATGCTTAAAAATATTTTGACACCTTCAAATAATATCTCCCCTTCTCCCCTGATTAATCTCAGCACTGGCCCAAGTGATAAATTCATGAGGTCACAGCAATATATATATATTATTATATAAATTATAAAGAGCTGTAACTTTGCAGCAGTTAAAGATGTGATCACCCCTGTGCAGGGACACCCCACCAAGTGTCATTTTAGTAGTGCTGGCAGCTGCTTCAGCCCCTGAGTGATATTTTGGGGCACTGAAGGGCTGAAATTCTGCCCCAGAGCTCACCCAGTGCCAGCTACTCCTGCCTGCTGCCTCAGGAGCGGGCACGCCTCGAGGCACACATCAGAAGCCCTTATCAGCAACAAGAAAAAGCCAGAAGATAAGGCTGAGGCAAGAAATTGGAGGCTTCTAGAGGAAATGGGGTGCCCACATCCTCCCCACGGCTTGGCAAGGTTGGCCTGAGCTCAGCAGAGCCGGGAGATGCTCTGAGGGAGCAAAAGGGCACCATGAAATGATAAATAAGGGTTTAAGAACACGCAAGAACACATCTCACAGGAGCAGCCCAAGCGAGTCTGACCTCCAGCTGAGGTGGATGTGTAATCCTGACAGGTTATTGGCAGGTTGCACACTTATCAATATCTTGTGGTGTGGATCCTCCCCAGGACTGCTCTGTGCAAGGGCTGTGGTTGTGCCCATCCCTGATCCCGCTGCTGGGCACAGCCACGGAGCAATGTCAGCGCTAAAACCACCCTAAATCCCATCCTGATCCTTGGATGATGCCTGATCCAGGCCAAAAAAAAAAAAAATAATCCCTCCTCAGTGGAGGAGACAAAGATATTTCCAGCAAAATGTTCCTGCACAGCAAAACCTCCAGGTTGTATCAGCTTCCATCACATCAGCAGCACCTTTTCCATCCCTTGCAGCTTTTTCCTCTTTCCCTGCTGCTCCTTCTCCAGGGGTTTTGCAATCCCCCCAGTGCCAGACTGGAAACATGTTTGAGATGCTGTCCCCACCTCCCTGCCAACAGCCCCAGGGACACGCTCAGGACAAGCAGAAGCTTGCTGGCTGTTGACACAAGGCTTTGTTGGCACAAGAAAGGGAAAAAAACACAACGGAGGGGCCATTCAAAGGTTGATTGTGCTCTTTCTGGCTGTGAGAAATGTATTATTTCCCTCTTTTATCCCTCCCAAAAGTAAAAAGGAGTTAAAGGAAATACCTAAAACAGAGCTGGCTCTACTGAAAGGCTGGCCTTTCATCAGTCCCTGCCAGGTGAAGCCCTGACTACCTTTATAAACACAAACCCGAGGATCATCTCGTGCTTACAAAGCCGTGAATAACTCCAGAAGTCACCCACAGCTACAGAGAAAAGGAAAGGTTCTTATTTTCAGCTTCTCTACCAGAGAATTTGATCTAAAAGTTTCACTTGCCAGCCGACTGACAGCTTTTCTATGGTGCCACTTCAGAACGTTTGTTTGGTGATAACGAGCCTTTGTTATTAGCAACTTATCCAAAGCCACAGGTAGGAAGAGATAAACTGTGCAAATAAAGGGATATCACACACTGCCAGCAAGGCTGAGCTTTGAGAAGTTACATTTCCCCAGAAAGAGCCATAAAAAATTGAGGGGTGAACTGTGAAGTGCTTAAATCAGTGAAATTCACCCTGGTAGAGAAGGCACTCAGGACAGGTTTGAGATTTAAAAGTGATTTTCTTCACAGCCAGGCCAGGAATTGGGAAAGGGAAAATTGTTTTACACACAGCAGCTTCCAGCAGTCTGGTGGCTCCAGTCCAAAGCCGACAGGAGCAGCCTGTGGATTGTGGCTGCTTTCAGAGCAGGCCTCTGCTGGCTGAGCTTTGGGAAGCTGAGAGAAGGAATCCCGGGGCTGTCATGGGCTCTTCCCACTGCAAACCTCATCCATCAGCGCCCAGCAGCACCAGCTGCCGGGGTGGTGCCTTAATGGAGCCACATTCCACCCCTAAAAGGCTATTTCCCCCGATATTCTGGAGATGGTGATGATTCCAGACTCCCATTGACACTGCTCTGTATGAAACACTCAAGAGATGACAGAATAAAGAGAAAAGCCACTCGAGGAAAGAAAGCTCCTGTATTTTTTTTTTTTTTTCACTTGCTGCCAAAGGACTTCAGTCACCTCACAGACATTTCTAAGTGGCAAAAAGCTTTTTACATTGTCACGTGCTGCTCACAGTTTGACAGTTCTGCTGCTGCAGGTTCCAGAAATTGACATTTTATCCATCATTTTGCCTTCACACACGGTACTAACTCCCTGATACACTGCTCACTCCGTTCAGGGCTCATTGTAACATCCTTCCAAGTGAGACAGCACAGGCTTTTGCTGGCCTGTGCTCAGATACATGAAAATTTATGCAAACACATGCAAATACATGTCTGCTTCTCTGTCAGCAGGATTGTAGATATGTGCAGTGAGAGGCAGTGGCCCAAGAGCAGAGAGGAGGGCTGGAAAATCGAGATCTCTGCATTTCTTAAGAGCTTTTGTTCGTGTCAGTTGTTCAAACACTCCAGGAGTGCCTCAGGAAATCCCACCGAGGCAGCCAGTGGGTGCTCAAGGAAGTGGCTGCAGAGATTTAAGAGCTCTGCCCTTCATCTCTCTGCTCATCCTGCTGGAGAGCAGCACCTGCACCGAGAAACCAGCAAAACACAAAAATACAGCTCAGAGCGAGCCCTAGGGCGGGCCAGCCTCTGCCAAAACACGGCCTTGCAGAGTCACTGATTGCACAGCAATTCACAAATCATTTCACAGAAACGCTAAAAAGAACCTGCGAAACCCCTCTCAGGTGGGAACGGGAGCAGGAGAGCAGCCCCTGCTCCCTGACCACACACCCGCCGCGGTTTGCTGCCCTAAAGGCTCGTGCAGACCCAAAGGGATTCTCTGTGTCCCACACGGTGAGGTGAGCTCCCACCTGAGGGGCTTCCAGAGCTCTCTGTGCCACCAGAGCTGAGACTCGGATGGGATGGGATGGGATGGGATGGGATGGGATGGGATGGGATGGGATGGGATGGGATTGGATTGGATTTGATGGGATTGGATTGGATTGGATGGGATGGGATGGGATGGGATGGGATGGGATGGGATGGATGGGATGGGATGGGGTGGGATGGGGTGGGATGGGATGGGATTGGATTGGATTGGATTGGGATTGGATGGGATGGGATGGGATTGGATTGGATTGGATGGGATTGGATTGGATGGGATGGGATGGGATGGGATGGGATGGGATGGGATGGGATGGGATGGGGTGGGATGGGGTGGGATGGGATGGGATTGGTGGGATTGGATTGGATTGGATGGGATTGGATTGGATTGGATTGGATGGGATTGGATGGGATTGGATGGGATTGGATTGGATTGGATTGGATTGGATTGGATTGGGATTGGATGGGATTGGATTGGATTGGATTGGATTGGATTGGATTGGATTGCATTGGATGGGATTGGATTGGATTGGATTGGTGGGATTGGATTGGATTGGATTGAATTGGATTGGATGGGATTGGATTGGATTGGATTGGATTGGATTGGATTGGATTGGATTGGATTGGATTGCATTGGATGGGATTGGATTGGATTGGATTGGATTGGATTGGATTGAATTGGATTGGATGGGATTGGATTGGATTGGATTGGATTGGATTGGATGGGATTGGATTGGATTGGTGGGATTGGATTGGATTGGATTGCATTGGATGGGATTGGATTGGATTGGTGGGATTGGATTGGATGGGATTGGAAGTCTCCCCTCAGGAGCCAGGCAAACCCCATGTCCTTGTTCTTACAGCAGCTGTTTCTTCCCTTGGGCTGGCCCGGGGGAGCCAAAGTGCTGAGAATGGGAATTCCAGCTTGCAGGACCCTCCCGTGGGGCTCTTGGCTTTGGATGTCCATCCCCTCGGGTGAAATCCAGCCAGGGCTGACCCAAGTTCTTCATCCAGGCTTTCCCCCCCTCAGGATCCTGCATTCCCAGGGGAGCAGGGTCCGTGGGAACTGCACATCACAGAGGCTGCAGCATTTCCAGCACTCCCTGTGTACAGGCCCAGCCAGAGGCACAGTTTGGGGGTGTCTCAGAGCAGCATTTCTCAACCTTTTATAGCCAAACTGTCACCCTGTGCTCTGTCAACCCCAAGGGTTTCAAAGCTTTGAACTTACCTGGAATATTTACTTATTTATGTAGCAGCTACTTGATTTGCTCACCTCCTTGCTGGAGGTTTATTCGCATTCTCTGATACCAAAATTGAGTTTTCAACCATTTGAAAGCTCATCCTCTGCTGTCTGACGTGCTGCTCGTGGCCACAGGTTGAGAAACACTCCCACCCCACCCTGGTGGAATCCTGCAGGAGCAGGGATGTGCTGCAGAACCACCCTCACAGTTTTTACAGGAGGCAGAAGCTGGAGTATTGAAGCTGTTCCATAAACTGCAGATAACTCAGGATCTGGCATTTCTGTGGCAGGAGTTGAACGCAGGTGTGACTTTCCCTTTCTTCAGCAAATGCCTGACCTGCCGAAAAAAATGTGGAATTTCAGGAAGCACCATCTGAGCCACCCAAAACACTCACACACACGATTATTTACGTGTACATGTGCAACTAAATAAACACCCAAATACACCAGGAATATTTTTATACCTGCAAGCATGAAACGCAGCCACCCCTGGAGCGTGCAGGTGTGTTAGGGGAGAGCAGCAGTGTGGATCCCATACCTGATCCCCAGCTTTTCCAGGAGGGGCCATGTGGATTGGCTGGTCGTTGTCCAAATTCCGGATGCTGGGGTCTGCCCCGTGCTCCAGGAGCAGCTGGATGATTTCCTTCTGGTTCTTGCTACCAGGCAAAGCAGCTGCCATGTGCAGGGCTGTGTTGCCATGGGCCTAAAGCAGGGAGAAGGGGAAAAAAAATTGAGTAAAAAACCCAGATAAAGCCCCTGGTGAGCTGTGCCATCTCCCCAGAATCATCCTGGAAATGGAGATGTGAAATGAGAGAAGAATCCTCATGGGATTTGTCATCAGGAGGTGAGGGAGGATCTCTGCTCTCTTTCTCCCAGGCTGGAGGTTTGTGGATTCAGATTTTTTTTTTCTTTGCTAGAGCACCACCAAATGGGGGGCTTTGATGCTTTGGGTGATAAATAGCCCTGAAGCAGGAACATTCCCTTGGTTGCTGAGATCCCCCCTAAATCATAGCCTGGTTGCTCTGAAATCCCCCTTAAATCTGCCCTGAAATCACTCCCTAAATCACAGGCTCATGTATGATTGCACTGAAATCCCCCTTAAATCTGCCCTGAAATCACTCCCTAAATCACAGGCTCATGTATGATTGCACTGAAATCCCCCTTAAATCTGCCCTGAAATAAATCCCTAAATCACAGGCTCATGTATGATTGCACTGAAATCCCCCTTAAATCTGCCCTGAAATAAATCCCTAAATCACAGGCTCATGTATGATTGCACTGAAATCCCCCCTTAAATCTGCCCTGAAATGACCCCTTAAATCACAGGCTCATGGAACCAGAGACTGGGGAGTTACTGGGAAAAGAGAAGAGTGTAAGAGGCATGGAAATATTTCACTGGGAGACATGAAATTATAGCAATATAACACATAACATTGGATTTTAGGCACCCAACACATCACGCTGCTGCCCACCACACAAAGCTCCACACCACCAGCCCCATCCGTGCTCCACACATCCCTCCTTTCCCAACACTTCCAAGTGCCAGGAAGATTCAAATTCCCGAGGTCAGGCATGGACTGGCTCCAGTGACAGGATGTGCACAGCAAGGACAGAGCTGGCTGTGAAGCCAGGCACGGATGGAGGGTGCTGCAGAAGCTCTGGTGCCACCAGACCGTGTAGAAATCTGTGCCCTGTCTGGTCAGGTATGACTGGTAACGGTTGTAAATGAGAAAAAGCTGATAAACAAAAGCACAAGGTGAGGTATTTTTAGTCTGCAAGAGTCTCACCGAGGCAGCTGCTTGTTTTATTTTTTCCTCTCAGAAAACAATCGTGGGTTTGGCATGGCATTGGAATGGTTGGACACAAATTGCAGGCTGTGTTCATATTCCAGTCGTTAAAATGTGAGATGAAAAATGTGATTTTCAGGTCCTGTTAACCACTGAGACATCAGGGAGAACTGAAGCAGAAAATAAAATTGCAGAATTTGAACAGTTTTTCTCAGACAAGGCATGTTTTACAAGCCCTGAACAAGCAGATCCTTGTCAAGTTTATTATCCCAGAAAGTCAAGGGATGCTCACAAGCTCTTTACAGGATTTCTTGTTAAAAGGGAAAGATCTGCACTTGAGAGCTTCCCAATCCAGGCATGGGCTAAGATAATGAGGCAATCTGACAAGGCCTGACCTTGAAGCCTCAGGCTGACTTTAATAGGCCTCATTTGAGACAAAGTGGGCTCCAGGAATCCTCCAGATGAAAAACACCTCCAAGGCTTCAATATTTTTCTCATTGAGAAAATGCCATGGAAACAGATTTGGAGTGAGACAAGCACGAGCAGTGGGTGAGCCAGGGGAACCTAAACATGGCTGTTTCCTTGGCTTCTTCACACTTGGAAGAGCTGAAAAAGCCAGGATTTCTCCCTGCCCCAGACAGCTCAGCAACAAGACTGAGGACTCTGAGTGATCCTATCACAGGAGGAAGCTCTCCCAGGATTGTGATCAAGAGACAACAGAGACTCCCATGGACAGGCTCTCACCTGCCTGAAGGGTCTTTAAAGATACAGATGGAATGCAGTGAAAAGCTCTTCACTGGACAGAAAAACACCAGCTCGGCGCCATTACCCCCAAACACAACCCTAAATATGTTTTCTCCAGTCCAACAGAAACCTGGAGGGGTAAAAGAAGTGAAGCTGCCCTTTGTGTGCCTCGGTGAGCAATGGAGTTGACAGAGAAATTCAGTTCCCTCCTGAGGGACACAAACTGTGGTGAGCACAAGCAAGGCTGAGACTGCAGCTGCTGAAATGAAACCAGGGACCCCCAGCCTTGTCCCCTTCCTCAAAAGAGAAGGACAGAGCCCCCAGAATCAGCCCTGCTGAGAGGGGGCAGCCTGCCCCAGAGCTCTGGCTGGTGGGCAGTGATGGCTCAGCCAAGGCTCCCAGGAATGTCAGGATTTTTGTCTGGGGGAAGGGTGGAGCTGCTGCCTGTGAGAGATGACCAGTGCTCGGGATCTGCTCCCAGCTGAGCTGTGGGGCAGCACTGGGGAGGTTTCCAGCCTGCTTTACCCAACCTAGGCATGGCTGTGCCAGAAAATCTGCAAAGCATGTTTAAGGCAGAACGAATGCCCGTGTCCCTTGACAGAAGCAGGGACTTTGTCCTTCCTGTGGTGCCACATGACAGCAGAGGTGACTCGATACCTGGCTGCCCGGACGTGCCACCTCTCAGTGTTATGCTGCTGTCAAACCTTGCATCACTGCAGGGCTGTTTGCTCAATCCTCAGCCTAATCTAAAGTTCATGATCCTCCTCAAGCAACCACTTCCCATGTTCTTCCTCCTCCCTGCTTTATCTCCTTCTCATTCTCTCATCTCCTGCTGGGAGAGTGCCCTGCTTTTCATGACAGGCTTTCAGCCAGGTGTTGTTTTCCTGTGAGTTGTCTGTTTACTGGAAAATGTAGTTTGGGGTTGAACAGAAGTTCAGATTAGCAACTTTTGCCCTTTCCCTCTGTAAAAAAAAAACCCTGTTGTTGACAAAAATTACCTTGTTGTTGACAAAATCCTTGGATTTGAAAGCGTTCAGCTCCAGGAAGTACCTGAGCAGGGAGACGTTCCCATCTTGGACTGTGTAATGAAGAACTGTCTTGTTGCTTTTCACATCCTATTTAAAAACAGAGAAAAAGAACATAAAAAACCCCGAGCCAAATAAGAAATGTTCTGCAGGACAAGCTGGAGCTGTCCCACAAACCCATCAGAGGGAACCCAGGCCAGCTCTGCAGCTGGTGGGGAGCATCCCCCTCCCTCCAGTGACCCTCTGAGTGTCCAGTGTCTGCTTCAGGAACTCAAAAAGGCAGCACCTAACCCTGCCAGCAGTCCCTTGGAAGGAGAACAGGCTTGGCCGTTGTGCCAGCAGCTCATTCCTTCTCATTCCTTCTCCAGTGCTGTGTTTTGAGCACCAAATGGGGGAGAATTCCCAGAGAAACCCAGGGATGACCGAGCCCATCCTCACCCGGCTGTAGATGGAGGCTCCGCTCTGCACCAGGAGATGGATGCAGGATTCCAGCTCCCTGCTCTGCTGCTGCAGCTCCCTGTGCTGCTCCTCTGTCAGTGCCTGCCTGCCCTGGTCCCTCAGCAGGGCGTTGTGGGCCAGGACAGCAC
This sequence comes from Vidua chalybeata, assembly GCF_026979565.1. NCBI lineage: Eukaryota > Metazoa > Chordata > Aves > Passeriformes > Viduidae > Vidua > Vidua chalybeata. Next base: position 1,921,249 of record NC_071552.1, on the reverse strand, counting down.
AGTGGAGAGGGGTATGGCCTGGAAAAGAAACATGGCATGGAGGTGAGGACAGTGCCAGGAAAACACTGATGTGCAGAGAGAAGGCAGGGCTGGCACAGAGAGCATTCATCCAATCATTCATTCAGTCATTCATCCAATCATTCATTCAGCCATTCATTCAATCATTCATCCAATAATTCATCCAATAATTCATTTGATCATTTATCCAATCATTCATTCAATCATTTATCCAATAATTAATTCAATAATTTATCCAATCATTCATTCAATCATTTATCCAATAATTCATTCAATCATTTATCCAATAATTCATCCAATAATTCATTTGATCATTTATCCAATCATTCATTCAATCATTTATCCAATAATTCATTCAGTAATTCATTCAATCATTTATCCAATCATTTATTCAACCTTTTATTCAATCTGTGCAGGTGTTGTTGAGGCACAAGCCCTTCTCAGGTTTCTTCTCTGGCTCTGTGGACACTTTTTGGGGCATTCCAGAATGTTTTTAGTTCCAATTGAATCCCCCCTGAGCCACCAGCACCTTTGAATTTTGTGGCATTTGAGTGAACAGACACAACTCTCTCTCCCCCAGGCATTTTCTGAGCCTGCTCTGGCCTCCCAGCACAACCCCAAAACCCAACGAGCATCAGGCACTGAAATATCCAATACAGGTTTTCACACCACTTGTGCAAAGGCTTTTACCTTCAAAATCCTTCATTTCCAGATCCAGAGGGAAACCCAGTGACAGGATAACCTGGAGGCAGCAGAGAAATGCAGAATTTTAGTTCAGCAGAACACTGTGCAGGCCAAAATCAGCCAAAACAAACAAAATGTAAAATCAAACAACATCAGACAGTGATAGTTTAGCTTCAAACCAAGCCATGATTTGACACTAGTTTCCAGTGCTGTGAATGATCACATTCCCTGGTTTCCTAACTCCCACCTCATTATCCTTTCAGATTCTCAGTTCAGGGCAGTAAAATCCAGTCTCTGCCCCCAGCTCAGGAGTGCCAGGCTCCTCACCTTCACCCTGGATTGGGCAAAGCCACCAGTAACACCAGGACATGTTTGTTCTGAGTGATCCTTGACAAGGAGAAATGAAAATCTCTCCTTGACAGGCGTAGCCAAAGTTTATGGCCTAAAAGTTTGCCAACACTGACAATTCTCAGGCTGGATTTATTTACTTTTTGTTCTCAGTGTGCAGCAGTGTGTGAAGTTAAAGCCTCAGCTTGTGGCAATGAGGCTACAGAAACACCTGGAGTTGTGATCTGGAGATGAGAATTTCTTGGATTTAGCAGAGAAACAACACTTTAAAACTCTTTAATATAAGAAAATTATCGATTTAACACGATGGAGTTAAGTAGCTCCTTGTCTATATCATTACAGAGAATTTATTTATTTCTTTTGATTGAACGAAGCAAGTTGTTCACATTAATGGCTGAGAATTTTTGCACTGACTCATCTGTGTCAAGTCAGACAAGGCTCAGGACAGGATCCTCCCACTGAAGGATCACCCAGAACGGTTAGGGCTTGACTTACCTTCTTCTAACAAAAACAAAATATGCACAGATCAAATATTGCCAGCTAGCTCTGAGATGCTTATTAGAGATTAGATAGTTAATCCATTAGGAGAAAAAAAAAAAAAACCCAATAAAATAAACAAACAAACCATAAAGCTTTTCATGGCTCTGACCACATCGAGGAGCGAGTCTCTGCCCGTTGTCCCTTTTTATGTCAAGGCAAAAAAAAAAAAAAAAAAAAAAAAACCAACCAAAAAACAAACAAAACAAACCAAAACAAAAAACCAACAAAGAAACCCACAAAAGAAAAACCAAACAAAGGAACCCTGCAATCCAAACCACCACAAGGCACTCTGCTTTGTTGGCATCATCTGGATTAAAAGCCTTTTTCCTACGTAAGGAAACACCTGTTTTCCAGAGAACCGGCTGTGTTACACATTAACTGCCCGCCCAGGGCACAGCTAACAAATGCTGGACGTGCTGCCAGCACCTCAGGCACCCCCTGGCACCTCACCCCTGTCCCCTGCCCTCAGGGAGCTCAGCAGAGCCACCAAACTCTGCCTGTGCTCAGCCCCTGCCACAGCTCAAGGCAGATTTTTTATTAATTCCATTTTCTGGCCAACAGCGAAGCGTTTAAGACTCACAGGGGGGCTAATCCCTGCTGTGGAATCCCTTCCCAAAATGCCCACAGGGCCTGTTTGAAAGTGTTAATTTGCTGCTCAGGGCTGGCACAGAGCTTAGGTGCAGGCCCTGTCTGCAGAGAAGTCCATGAAGGAACAGGGAAGCAAAGATTTGCTCATCTAAGTCAGGTTTTGAAGGGAAATCTGAAAAAGGTGCCTCATTTTGGAGGCTGTGCCTGTCTGCAGGGTCACATCTCATCTCTCTTCTGCTGCCTTGAGTCTGGACACAATTTTTTGCCCCTGTGTGGATGACAGCGACCTCAGGGTCAGGTTTCACCCCGGTTTTAGAGCTCCCTCTCCTCACACCTCGTGGCTGGGGAATGCCCTCCAGTGCTGAACCACACTGGGGACTGCCACCAGCACATTTAGAGCCGTGATCTGCAGAAATAATTTCTTCCCCCCCCCCCCCCCAGCAGAGCCACTAAAGAATTTTCCTCTGTAACAGCAGGCTGCAAGCACAGTCCTAAAAAAGGGATAAAACCCACCCTGGGAAGTCAACCCCTGACACAAGGAGCCTTTGCTCAGCCTCCATCTCTCACTGAGATTTAAAGACACCAACATCAACACTTGATTGAATTTTTATACTGCCAGCAATCAAAACCATCCAACCTGGAGGACCTGGGTGTAGCCATAGGTTGCAGCAAGGTGTAAAGCTGACTGCCCTTTGTTGTCCACGGCGTTGACATCTGCTCCTGCCTGGATGAGGTCGTGGACGATGGCTGCCTGCCTGGCAGTGACAGCCACCAGCAGGGGAGTCTGCAACAGCAGCACAGAGAGCTGTGAGAGCTCAGAGTGACACCAGAGCCTGGCAGCCATGCCTTGGAGTGGCTACCTAAAACAGAGCCTAGACAGGATTAACAGAGTAAAAGTGGGTGTTTATTAAATACACCCTATTTGTTAGGTACACCTCGGGCAGTCAAAACCCTCCCAGAGGTCGTGAGATGACACTCAAGATGGTCACGAGTCTTTTTTTGACAAATATAAGCTTTGTCCATTTACATATCAGGGGTTAGTCCTCCAATTACAGCTTCAGGTAATGAAGTAATTTACGCCCAGTTTGCTCCCCCCTCCCCAGCTCACTTTTGTTTATGCATTTTAGGCCTGACACAGTGAGGTGTTCTTGAGTTCCAGGCCCACGGAGGAATTGTTTTGTCTGAATAAAATGGGAGAACAATAGCTGACAGGCTATGGAGCTTTACACAGTAAAGAATTGCAGGATTATAAATATATGAAAAACATAAAAGCTAAAATCCTAAGGCAGCAGCAGCAGCAGCAGCTGCAGGTGTAAAACAAGGAGTGGGGAAAGTGCTGGCGGAAATCCCAAGGACTGTGGTGCCTGGAATGAGCACAGCTCACAGGATGGTTTGGAATTCCACATGAGATGGGGATTTCCAGCTCTTGCTGGACTCCCTCTGGTGTTCTTCAGCCCTTAATTTGGTGGCAACCCAAACCCAGCATTTTTTAAACCCCGATTGCATCAGGTACAGAACAAGTCAGTTGGCTGTAAAACCTTCAGCCTCGGAGGCCGGATGCCAACACACAAATATTTTGCTGGACCAGTGTTTTCTCACATCACTCCATGAATCATGGGCTGAAAAAAGAATGGGCTTGTTCTCACCCCACCTGATTTATGACCACGCCACTGAATTTTACAATCGTGCCACCAAATTTTACAGTCCTGCCACTGAGTTACAATTTTACAATCCGGCCCACAAGTGAAGCCTGTCATGCCAAGCCTTCCTTGCAGGAGCAGGGGGGCAGAGCTGGATTTTTTGGGGTATCTTGCTGTCAGCCATGCCAAGCCTGTTCCCATCCCAAACCCTGCTGTCTGCAGGAGAAAGTGGCCCCTTTTTTACCTTTCCTCTGTGCTCCTTGGCATCGAGTCTCCTCAGGGCTTTCATGCGCTCTGCAGCTGCCAGCGTGTGGGCCCTCAGGCCTTTAGCTGCATAAATATGCAGAATTCTAAGACAGCAAATAAAGACACCGATCACTGATGGACCGTGGACCACGCTGGGAGCAAACAGCTTTACAGATTAGCACTGCCACTTTTGGGGTTTTACACCCAGGGTTCCACAAATCCACGGCACGAACCCCAAAAGTTCCCATTTCCCTGGGAAGGGCTCCGTACCTCAAGCAGCTGCAGCGTCCGAGAGCCCTCAGCACTCCTGAGCTTTGCCTGCTGCCTCCTTCCCACTTCAGCACCTTCTTGCAGCTGAGATTCGCCACTGGGAGGTGTCAAAGTCCTCCACCATTCCCAGTTTGGGGAATTGTGTGTATAAATCGCTTTTTGGGGTGATACAGCTCTGGGTGTGTTGGTGAAACCTCACCATCTGGGGTAACAAGCACTCCCTAATTGATGGATTTGTAATAGATCAACCTGTTAAACTCCCTGATTGATGGATTTGTAATAGATCAACCTGTTAAACTCCCTGATTGATGGATTTGTAATATATCAATCTTTTAAACTCCCTAATTGATGTCTTTTCAGTAGATCAACCTGTTAAACTCCCTGATTGATGGATTTGTAATATATCAACCTGTTAAACTCCCTAATTGATGGATTTGTAATATATCAACCTGTTAAACTCCCTAATTGATGTCTTTGCAATAGATCAACCTGTTAAATTCTATTTTCTATCAAAACTCCTGGTGAGAGGGACACAGTCCTTATATTTGGCACAAGACAGAGTTGGCACAGCCCATGGGAGTGGCTGGTGGCCCTTAGTGATGGGGAAAACACTTCTCTGCTTCACTTTGGTCATCTGGCTCTGGCTGGAGCCACTTCCATTCCCCCAGGTCCTGCTTGAAGGAAATTCCAACCCCCTGAAACAGGAGGAGCCCACCCCATGCACAGTCACACTGGCCCCTGGCTTACTCTGCTCCAGACAGAAATATTTGATGCTTTTCAGGCAGAAGGTGGCGGGCAGCTGTTTCTCTCCTCGGGTAGTTTTGTACCCCAGAGCCACCCCTGGCAATCTCAGGGAGTGGAAATACAATTTTCTGGCTAACCTGATTTTCAGTCAAGCTCAGCATGAGCTGTGGCTGCACACCCACACATCCCCAAGGGTGCCAAGAGAGGATAATAGTGATTGAAGCTGAGCTGCAGGAGCAAGGACTGCTGCAGGAAATGCCTCCAGGCCACAGCTGCATCAAGGAATTCCTTCTTAGTCTGCTTAACGTGTAAAATTAGCACAAAGTCTGACAGCTAATCTCTGATTCTAGCCTGTACATATATTATTGAATTAATTGATTGCTAAACCAATGCTTGTGGATAGGAAATAAAACACTCTAGGCATAGCAAAGTTACTGTAGATCTTTATTGAAAAAAAAAAAAAAAAAAAAAATTTGTCTTTTTTTTCTAACCAGAACAACCCAGAAAGAAATGATGAAACAGTTTCATCTTTGTTTTATGTTCACACACAGAATTTACATACATTGGAGTGAAAGGAATTGAAAAGCAATCAGAGCAACCACTGGCTTGATTCACAACTGCTTTATCCCAGTTTTACCTAGGGAATATATCTTTGAATTTCACAAAACTGGAGGAAGCAGTGGTGAATTAAGCTCCTTTGAATTAATTTCTTTGCTGGGTTTTTCTGCAAATATAAGCCACTAATTTCAATGCAAACCTCAACTACTGCTCTTTTCCAACAACTTTGTGATCACTTGCATGATCTAGTGCTCGTGTCTTCCACATTTGTCAATATTCAATAAAAAATACTCTTGGAAAGTCTTTAAGACTTTCAGCCTGGGTTTTCAAACCTCACTCAGGCATGAACTGTAAGGCCACTTGAAATATTGCCTGGGTGGCAACTGGACTCCAGGTAATAAAGAGTACAAGAAATTATTTTGCAGTTAGTCTTGCAAACAATAAAATCATCTAACAATCCTGGGCTTTAGAAAGCAGAAAAACCCAGAGAAATTGTGTTCACCAGCCAAGAGCCTCTTGTTTGTCAAGAAAACAATAAACAGGGTTTGAAGGGGATGAATCTCCTGAAATGTGTTTGCCTGTGCCATGGCACTCCTGAGCCTCAACCAAAATATTTACGCTTGCATCGGAGGGAAAAGTGAAGCTACTCATTCTCCAGGAAAGGAAATCAGAAAGCCATAAAGGACTCGTGTGCACCTCTGGGCCTGGGAGCTTTCCAAGGAGAGGTCACTAAAGTTCCCTGGCTCAGCACATCACACTCAAACGCTACAGAAAAGCAAAAATATTGCCAGGTGATAGTAATGCCATGGAGCCCTTGTTCCAGGTTCTGGGAAATCCCTGTCTTCTCAATGTTCTCCTGATCTAGGGCCATGAATTGCAGTTCTGACTCAGACCAGACTCCCAGAGACTTCAGTGGGACAGGATCTGTCCACTGGCAGCGTTACCAGCCAGCCACTAAATCAGCCCCACAGCCCAAATCCGGATATTTCAGAGCCCCAAACCCCTCTGCAGCTAAAAGAACACGACCCCAACCCACTGCTCCACACCTGCAGACAAGGGGAGAGCTCCCAGGTACAGCTTGGTGTGAATTCCTGCTCTGCCAACAGGGATCTCTGACTGCTCTGGCATTTTGCTCAGCTTTATTTTCAGACTACTGCACCTACCTGCGCCAGCAGAACAAAGCTACACTTTATGTTTTCCTGATTTCCAAAGGAATAGTAAAATTTAGGAGAGAAAAACGTCAATTTAGCCCCCCCACCAACATTTTCTAGTGGCCTAAATCTGGTGAGAGTTCCTCCCTGGAGAGGTCAAAGACACACAGACAAGGCATTTACACAAAAGCAACCCTATTGAACCGGGTTTGGCAGTGCTTAGAAACAATTGTACCCTCACCAAACCCTACAGCTGGCTGTGGCTACACTGGGATCTGTCATTTTGAGGCCGTGAGGGTGAAAATCACCTGGTGCTGGTGCTGAGCACAAGTGTGCAGCATCCAGACCTGCCTGGGAGAGGCAGCAGGAGCTGGAAGAGCAGAGGAATCTCGTGCTGGGCGCCAGGACAAAGCAAATTTCCCTCAACACACAAGCCACGGTGCGCTAAAATTCCCACCCCACCCTGCCTGCTTCTCCTCCCTGCTCAAAACCCACGGAGGTGCTGGGTGGAGCATCTGAGCAGCTGAGGAGCAGGGGGCCCAGATGTGCGACCTAAAGCCCTTCAACAGAGAGAGCGTGGCTTAACACATACGTATCATTGTCCTCGTCTTCCAGCAGCAGCTTCTCCATGGGCAGGGCGCCGATGGCTCGCCGGGCATCCTCCAGCTCCTGCGGGGCTGGCTCGGGGATGGAGATGGGCACGGGCACCAGCTGGGGCCCCGGGAAGGAGGAGGAGGCTGCAGGGTACTGCAGGGTGGAGGCTGGCAGGGCAGACAGGGGCTGTGCCCACGGGAAGTAGGTCAGGGGCGGCTGCTGCTCCGTCACCTCCAGCGGTGGCACCACGGCCGGGGTGCTGCTGCGGGGCTGGGGAAGGGGACAGAAACACAGCAAAATGAGACAACCAGCCCGCCGGGGCAGGGGGGGGATGCAGCACAGGATGGGGGATGCTCATCCCGCTTCTGACATCCCCCATCCTTCCCCTCCGGGTGAAGCCCTGCACTGAGGGCGAGACTTTTCCTGTGCCCAAGTCACGCTCGCCACAGGTTCCTTCCAGCTTTCTGTCCCCATTCCCACCCTCCCTGTGACCCTGACACACTCTGTGCTGGCAGCTGCCCTCTGGACAGTCCCAACTTTGCTGCCAGCAAGGCTGAAGGCAGCTCACTGTGGCCTCTGGATCAGCCCAGGCACAGCCACATCCCAAAGCCAGGGGCCACCAGGACACAGAAGTGGCCTTGGGGATTTGGCTGGGTCTGCCTGAGCAGCCAAACTGCACCAGGGAAAGGAAAACCAGCTCCTGAGGTCATTGGAACAGAGCTCTCTGCTCCCCTCTAAAGGGGACACATCACCTTGTGTCAGCCAGGCCGATTTGGTCTGGCCTGAAGCCAAATATTTTGCTACCTTTACATATTTTGACTTTGCTGTTTTATCCTTTAGCAGCCACTTCTGAGAAATTTATTGCCAAGTCATCCTTCCTGCCCCACCTGATCAATATGTTTCCTGGAACCCCACTGAGGTTGGTTTTTGTTTTTTTTTTTTAAATTTTAAACTTGGAAATAAAGAGTGAAAATCCCCGCTCAGAACGGAAGAGTGAAGAGAGATGGGCAAAAGGTTGTGAATTTTGCCTGATTCCAGTACAACCACAACTTTTTGCCATGCTCAAACCATATCACTGTCCTGGGAACTACGTGGCATGGATGCAAAGACACACAACATTACAGTAATTAAATAAATTAGCCTAACTACACCCCACAGCTCTTGCTAGAAAGGTGGGAATTAACATCATTTCCAGCTTGGTGTTTTTGACTTACTGCAAAATTGGTGATGAGAGGCTGGGAAGTGTAAGTGAGGACAGAGGAGGGTCCCACCAGGGTGTAGCTGGGACACATGGGCTGGACGTACATATCTGCTGTGTAGGGACAGCTGCCAGCCTCGTGGGACACGTAGTCAGGGTAAGGGCCCCACTGAGGCAGGGGCTGCAGCGGGGTGGGAGAGGGCTGGGGGAGCCACCCAGAGGCCAGAGCTCCTTCCTCTGGGCCAGGCAGAGCAGGGGCAGCAGCGTCCATGTCAATGCAAGGCTGGCCTGCAAAACAGGACAGGGTTAAAGCCCAGCTCAGCACAGTCTTCCCTGGAGAGTCCCGGAGAGTCAGGGGTACCTTACCCATGGGTGAGTAGGAAGGGACTGGCTGATGGGGCAAAACAACCTGGAAGAGAGAAGAAAAAGTAAAAATCAGAGGCGAAGCCCATCAGCATTCAATTCAATCCCTTAGAGAAGCACAGACGTGTCACCCTTGCGCCAAGGATGACACAAGAACAGAGGAGGACACGGCGTGGAAAGGAAGAAAAGAAGGCTTTAATGGAAAGGAAGAAAAGAAAGCTTTAATGGAAAGGAAGAAAAGAAGGCTTTAATGGAAAAGAAGAAAAGAAAGCTTTAATGGAAGGGAAACTTCGGCTTAAATAGACCGACACTAGACATTCTGTTTGATTGGTTAATTAATAAAAACATCTTTCTCACGCACCGTCCTTGAGAGGAACAGAAAAGCAAGGTGGAAAAACACCACTGCAGATGGTTTAGACTAACAAGTTATCACATTCCTACAGCTCCCTAAAAATTCTCACAAGCCTCTGTGAGAAACCCTTGCTGTTTGTGTCTCCCTGCCCAGGCTGGCATCCACACAGACCACACCAGGCATTATCAGTGTCAGGGTCTGGATTCTCCCACCCCACACGAGGGCCAGAAGAACTGAACCTGACAGCCAGGACACACCACCCCAAACACCCACCGTGTCCCCCCAGCTCAAGGGGACCTTAAAGTGAGTTTAGATCTCGTGTAGCAGAGAGGATTCACCTCCAGAGAGGAGCCAGCCAAGCTGCTGCCTGCTGGGAGGGCAAATGCTGGCTGAAAAGAAGCAGCAAAGAGCCAGGGGTGGCTCGGGACAGTCTCTTTTAGACTCCTGAACCAGCTGCCTCCCTCCCAAGCCACTTTCAGTCTGAACACATCCAGATTGGTGACAGGTGCCAGATGAGCATTGTGGGAACACTGGTGCACTCTTTTTGAGATTCAGTTCACTTTGAATCTGGAATTTTCTTATCCATAGCCCTCTTCCCTGGTCTGAAGGCTGGACTACAGTATTTTGTAAACTGAGCAAGGAGTTTTGAAAAGAAGCAGCAAACAGCCAGGGGTGGCTCAGGATGGTCTCTTTTAGACTCCTGAACAAGCTGCCTCCCTCCCAAGCCACTTTCAGTCCCCAGCAATCAGATCCTGCCAAGTGCAAAGCACTTCCCCTTTCCATTAAACGGTGGAAGGTGCTCAGCACACTAAAAGCACCCCAGCTAAAGAGGTATTAATGGCATTGCCAGGTAACACCGGGCTGCAGGGCCTTCAAAATGCTTTAGAGATGCAAAGGTTTCTTTCATCAGCACAAGCAGGGAGCTCCTGAGGGAGAATTTCCCTCCTGCTTGTTTTTTTTCCCTACCGTTGTAGCTGCAGTTGCACTGGAGTTATGGACATTCCCCCTTTTCCTCTTCAGCAGCTCCTTCACGGGCTCCTTCACTCGGACACCTTGGTAGGGGCGAGGCTGTGGCTGCTGGTCTGGGGCAGAAGCTGATGGAAAAAAAAGAGATTAAAAATTTATGTAACATTTGTTTTCCTCTCGGGGACCCCAAATCCCCACGGCAGCCTGGGGGCTGTACCAGAGCACATTTATTTTCTTCTTCCTTTCCTTTGTGTCCAGCAGTGCCACTGACCTGCAGAGCAGCTTCACACACTCCCAAAAGGAAAATCAGACCAAATACACCCAAAAGGTGACACAGCAGAATTACTGCTCAGGTAGGGACATAAAAAAAGCAGAGTTTATATATTTAAAAGAAATATATTCACTGTTTAGGCAGAAGGTATAAAAGCAACCCAAAGCAGGAGAAGATCCTCACTTGAAAAACCATTTAAACATCATTAATTTGACTTAAATATCTCATTTTGAGATCAGGCAGGTGCTGAAGTCCCAACCTAGACCAGAGTTGTATTTCAGTTCTGAACAAATTTTGCTCATAGCCTGGCCAGGAGGTTGATGAACAGGAGACAACACATCACAGATCTCACACCCAAAAACCTCTCATAAAGTCTGCTCCATTCTGAAGAATGAAGTTTACAGCCAGCTCCAAAAGCCTCTCCAGAGCCATGTGAGCAGTGAAAGCAGGGGAAGCACATTTCTGCCAGAGGCAGAATTAACAGCTCATACTTTACATGCGGTGTTTGGAGGGAATCGATAGCAGAAGGAAACCAGGGGATATCAAAGCCTGGTGTTTGTAAAGCCACCGATAGCAGACGTGGCTGCCCGCCCCTTCTACTGCACTTCGATGTGTAAATACATAAATTGATAAGTTTTCCATTTTTAACGATTGGAACTGGCCTTTGGTTTTGAGGTACAGGTGGGCATCCAGCTCCAATCTGGATTTTAAACCATTATTCCACCCTGGGAGCATTTATTTAGAGTCACGTCCTACAAAACTGAATCATTTCACCTCAGATCATCTCTCCCAGCTACATTTAATTCTGAGCACACTGAGATGTTTCTGATGCACCTTCCTGGGAGGAGAAAAATGGAGTTCTAAATACAGAGATCATAAATCCCCCACAAAAATTACTTAACAGAATAAACGTTTCTGCTCTAATTTCTTCTCAAAAATACTTTTTTCCCTTGAGTATTCCCTTGAGAAGAACTTGGCTCTTCTATTAACTCATTATACATCATTTAATTATGAAATCTTGATTTGCCACGATAAATCCTTTTAGGACCAGACAGAACTCCATTTATGCACTGAACTGTTGCCTTTGTTATGCACATTAAGGAAATACTTTACTTTTAAGCAGTAGTCGAAGCAAAGATGATTTTCCAGCCTTTGCCTGATCTACCTTTGCTTTCTGTGGACATCCTTTGTGGCTCTTTAAATCAGGTTTCTTGCATTCCCGTGAATCCTGTGGCTTTCAAAAGGAAATTTTAAAAGAGAATAAAGGTTCTTTATGTCTCCATACAAGCATCCACAAGGGCTTTTAATACAATTCACGCTTTGCTTTTTCACTTTAATTGGTATTAATTTATTTGAGTGCAAGTGCTAAAGAGTTCTGGTGTTCTGGGTGCTGCGTGAAAACATCAATACCACAAACCTGAGCTCTGCCAGAGCTGCTGGAGTGGCAGAAATGAACATTTTGGGGAGTATCTCATCCCCAGCTCATCGAAGGGCCTCCCTGCAGAATTAGGGTGGGGAAGGATGGTGGTTTCTGGCTCCAGGTTTGGGGGATGGGAAAGAAGAAATTTACTGTAAAAGCTGACAAATATACCTATTCAGAGTTTCCGGTGTAAGTAAGCAGAGTAACCCAAAAAAAAAAAAAAAAAAAAAGAGAAAAAAAAAATTTTTAAAAACCAAAGTCTGCAGATCATATTTCGGTTCCCCCAAGCTGACCTCCAGAAATAAAAATAATGTGAGCACAGCTGCTTTTCCACTGCTCAGGGGCCTGTGGGGTCTGAGCATCACAGACAGACCACAGCAAAATGACTTTGGGGCTTCAGGGTGCAATTCCTCCTCGAGCTGAAGGTACATGGCCTTTTACACATATCAGCATTTGGGGGAATAATGACAATTAAAATACCTTCGTAAATGAAGAACCTGGATTTAGTCGTCCTTATCTAAAGGTTTTAACAAACTGTGAAGCTGTCTTGGACCAATGTTCCATTTTATTTTCATTTCAGTCATGAGAGCCCAAGTCCCATTCAATGAAATGGAACTAAAGGAAATAAAGGAACAGTAGCAGTGCCCTGGCTTGTCTCCTGCAATTCCAGGACCACAGAACACCCACATGCTGCAGGCACATTTTGATTTGCAGCTGCTCTGTGAAGCTGGGGCAGTTTGAGACATCTGCAGATGAGGAAGAAGAGAAGGAATCCAAATCCAACCACTTTGCAATAGTTTCCACATTTCACTTGGGCCCATTTCAATGCTTTGGCCAGGCTGCCTCCCCAGCCCTGCTGTGTGCTCAGCCCCAAGCGCCCTCCATCAATGTTATCTTGTATTTGCTAAAAGTCCACAAAAGCCTTGAAGACTTGTGAGCAACCTTTAAAAGAGCTGCTGGAAAGGCACCAAACGGCTCAAAACATCCAGCGACAGCAGCAGGAAGATGCTGGATTCCAGACCACGCTGCAGCTCAGCCTGGAAGCATCGAAACCGCCCAAAAAAGCTTCCAGGGCATCTGGCACCCTCCACTTACGCACACACACGCCCTGATTCTCAAGAATATTGATCTGAGTGGAAAACCAGGCAGGGGAAGCACGTCAAGACATCACCAAAAATTCAAACTCCGTCCTCCCCTCCACTTTTGGTTTAACCATTGCAGAAATGGGAGGGAAGAGAGTGGCACAACAGCTGCTGGAAGGGTGCGGGCAGCGAAGCGCGGCGAGTTCCAGATCACTGAGCTTCACACACACACACACACACACACCCCGAGCTGCAGCTCCCCTTCAGCCTTCCAGCCAAGGCACAGCAATTTCCCAGCAGGCTGTGGCAGGCACATTTCTCTCTCTCTCAGGATTTTTCACTGAGGTGCACAGAGAGAAATGAAAGAGAAAACAATTCCTATTTCTGCTCCTTGTTTTTCCCACGTGGAATGTGTTTGGGGAATTGTTTACCTGGGGTGATTGCTTGGTTGGATTCTGGTGAGGATTGTTTGAGCCTGGTGGCCAATCCAACCCAACCCAATCCAATCCAATCCAATCCAATCCAATCCAATCCAATCCAATCCAACCCAATCCAACCCAATCCAATCCAATCCAATCCAATCCAATCCAATCCAATCCAACCAACCCAATCCAATCCAATCCAATCCAGTCCAACCCACCTGTGGCTGCACTCTCAGAGAGGGCCACGAGTTGTGAGTGAGTTAGATATGATAGAGAAAGTAGCATGTAGTTTTTAGTATCCTCTTCTATATAGTATATTAATGTATTACAGCAGAATTATAATAAAGAAATCACTCAGCCTCCTGAACTGGAGTCAGACATCAGCATTCTTCCCACTGGGTTCGCCGACATCTACAACAGCAGGCAGATCTCACTTCGAAATTCCCTGCTGGTCCTGCCCGAGCCCCTGCCTGCAGCAGTGTCCCACTGCTCCCCCTCTCAGAAGATTTCTGTGCTCGCAATGCTGACACACGATAAAGTTATCAATTGATCAGTGTTAACACTGCAAATGGTTTTCCCTTCTTTTTTTTTTTTTCCTCCTTTCGCCCTCCAGTGTAATAAATAATTGAAAAGAAACACAATAGTTTCTCTTGTTTGCAGTAACACCGAAAAGCAATCGCCGACTGCAAATAACAAGAAAAACTGAGGTTTCAATTAGCAAACCCCTGAGTTAATGGCTTGGATATTGGAGACCAAATCACATTTTTATCAGACACAGTGAACTTTAGCTAATAAAAAGAAGAAAGAGGCTTCATTTCATAGGCTTGTTTGCTTCGAGTCAAATCAAAACCTTTTTACATCCATGCCCATGGCAAGGGACTCAGCATTGGTCATGGCCCTGTCCTTATTTCCTGGCTAATTACAGAATTTCCCTCAAAAACAACCAAGGTGAACTTTATCTCTGCTTTGTGGTCAGTCCAGGGCAGGGGAGCAAAGCACTGAAATGCATTTAATTGCCCAAAATCCCAGATAGTGACGTGACAGGGAGTCACTCAGAAATCTTCATTTCAACTCCATCCCTATCCCTCAGCAGCCTTCAGGGCATGTCCTGCTTTTAATTAATATTTTAATTGATCCAACCAACAGTTAAAGGTGAAACACTGTCACGACCCACCTGCAACTCCAGCCCCTGAAACAAAAATCCAGTTATTTCTGCCAAGATCCATCCAGTTGTGTTGGTGGTGGCTGGTGAGCACCAGGTCCCTGGTACCTGACCTAAATTAATTAACACCCCACCTGACTGATAATTCTCTGGCTGGTCCTGAGAGTGAATAACCTCATCAGTGCCAAATAAATCATGAAACAACTCAGAAAATGTTTGTCTGAGTTCCACTTGGCCATTTCTTGCTGCATTATCTTTTCACTCCCAAAGGATGCATCCCAAGGCCCCAGGTCTGCGCAGCCATTTGAAGGGCTGGACATGAGCTTCTTGTGCATTTGACACAACCCAAATTTCCCCTGAAGTTACAGAGAACACACGGAAAATTGGGCTGGAGAGGATTCATACGATTCACGTTTTGCTTTTTCAATTTAATTAGCACTAATTTATTTGAGTGCAAATGCTGAAGAGTTCTGCTGTTCTGGGTGCTGCGTGGAAACATCGACTCCACAAACCTGAGCTCTGCCAGAGCACAGAAATGAACATTTTTGGGGTGTATCTCATCCCCAAGTCATTTATCCTGTCCAATGCACTGTGGGTGGGGAATTCAACGAAGATTTTTGCCAATGCAAAGCACCCACCAAACATCTGGGCAGAGAATCTGCTTTAAAAGAAGCCCAGCTCGGAGCAGGGGCAGAAAGGGCTGAGTGATGGTTGATTGCTCAGCACGAGGAAATGAACTCAGGAGGGTCCTGAGTTCAACAACCTCAATAATTCACCTGCTACAACACCTCAGAGTCCTGTTTGGCCAGGTCTCCTACACTGCATTATAACCCCCAAATTCAGTGAAATATTCATTTGATGCAAGAATATTTTAGATTTATGCCCAATATCTTCATTTTCAGGTGTTGGAAGATTTTCCAGGAATCAAACTAGCCTTGGATTTAGGCAAACCCATGTGCCTCATGCTGTTCTTGAGGAATGCTTTTGATAGCTGTCCTTTAAAACCTATTTCCTTCACACCTAAAAGGATCTAAATGAGTGGAGAGCACTGTGCAGAGCCTACATTTTTGTTCCCACACAAGGAAGGTATTGCAGATGAACAAATCCAGAGTGGATTTTAGATTTTTCCACTTGGATAGAAACCAAAATCAAGGGGAGACACAATAAGCTGGCTAATCCCTGCTGCCCTGATTATTCTAATTAAAAAAAACCCAAAAAACTTTCAAGTGCCAAATGAGAGTTGGATGCTTTGGCCATGCAGTGGTGAGGGCCACCAAAAATTCTCTGTTTCAGAATAAGAGGAGCCCTGGTGCAAAGGGGAAGCTGAGATAGACAGAAAGCGTCTTTAACCTTAAGTCTCACCCTCAGGTCCTAATTCCTCCCAGCCCATAATACTCTTTCCATTTTAGTAATGCAAGCTTTCCACTTAATTGCTGCTGTGGTCATTCGAAGAGTTTGACACCTGCTTTGCAAAGCATGGATGGGCTCAAGTTTCGTGCTATCCCTCTTTCCTGGTGGGGTTTTACCAAAATTATCACTCACAAGGTGCAGAATGTTGCAGTTTCACCTCTCAGTCTCATTAGCTGATACTTTCAGGGTGGCTCCATGCAGCCCCACATCTGTTGTGGGCAGAAAAGCTTTTTTATTCACTTTAAAAGCGTTTGGGAAGGGATTTGCAGAGGTGTGAATTCACATCTCTCGGTGGTAAAGGGAATCTGAGCAGCTCAATCTCTGCCAGTGACTGCAGCAGGAGCTGAGCACCCAAAAAACATGGACACAGGCAAAACCAGCACCTAAACAGGAGATTCCTGCAGAATTAGAACTAATTAGGCTGGGAAAGACCTTTGAGATCATCAAGCCCAAGCTGCTTCCACGCTTTGCAGAACACAAACCATCCGTACGGAAGGTCCATCGGGGTGGGTTGAAAAAATTCACTGTGGAGGTAACAATCAAAGCAAACCAAGAGGAAACGGCTGGTGCTGCCCATGAGTTTCCCATCCCTGAGGGGCTGCTGGGGCTGCTCCCGTTCAGCAGAATCCTGGGGAGCCCCCACCAGTCACTTCTCCTGGGCCGTGGGAGGGGAGGCTTTCGGGCTGAGCCGCCCTCGGGGGTTGTGGGCGGAAGCCCAGGGCCCCAGTCCTGCAGGGGAGTCACTGTGCCGTGACCTGGGCAACATTCCCAGGGGCCAGCCAGGCCCTGCCACGGCAGCAAAGTGTCCCAGCTTTCCTCGTGTTCCTGCAGAAATGACCCTGAAGGAGCAGGAAACCACCCTGAGAGGTGCCCTGGGAAATGCCCTCAGGTGAGGTCACACCTGCTGCTGGAGGGAGTTCTTGTGTCACTTCTGGGTTTTCACGGATTCACAGAATATTCTCAGCTGGGAAGGACCCTCCAGGATCATCCACGCTGAGGTGAATGGCCCATGCAGGGATTGAACCCAAAATTTTGGTGTTGCCAGCACCAAATGAGTCAGATCTCAAGGTTTCAGTTTGGAAAGTTCCCAGGTCACCTGAGCTGCCTCTGCATCGATTTCTGTTCCAGAGCAAGGCCACGGGTGGGACATCCGTGGGGTCACAGGTGGCCTGAAGCAGGTGGTGCAGGAAACTCCACCAGCTCCCAGCTGGTCACACTGACAGGAGACAGAGGTGACACCAAATGGGGACTCGGAGCTGCTGGGAGCTCCAGCTTCCACTGAAACCCGCGGGATCTGGCACCTGGATACCTGCCCTGGGCTCAGGGCTCACCCAGGACACCCCTCCTGCCTGCCACGCTGCAATGGCTTGGAAAAGCAGCAGCACCCATCAGATTTCCAACAGCACCATGCTGGAAAAGGGAATTCTGACAAAACCTCAAAAGGAGGGAGATTCAAGGATTAACAAGCTCAGGGGACACCGGCCAGGAGCTGTCTACAAATTCTCATCAGGGAGTGACTGACATAATTGGACTTGTAATTCCTGCAAGTGTCAAAGGAAAAAAGCAAAATAAAAACATCAGTTCAGTTCCCAATTTCCTCCTACCCAAAGTATTGTTGTTAGCATTGCTTTGTCCCTGCAGGAATAAAAAAAAAAACAACCCAAAAAAACCATTCAGGGACTTCTGAGTTGGAAGATTAGAATCAGGATTTGGATGTAATCATCTTGCAGTTTTTTTCCACGTCTTCTCCTGAAAACTGCTCAAGGTGTAAGGGGGAAATACAAATAAAACTTCCCAAATAGACATTTGAGCTTCCAAAATGTTCAGCTGAAAAGAAAGAAGGCAGGGGAAAAAAATAGAGGAAATGGATTTCAGAGCTCACAAAGGTACATGGTTGGTTTACTACACTCAGTAGAACAACCTACAAGCTGAGATAAAAAGATGAGTAATGTCAGATAAGTCACTGGCAAGGGTTTAAGAAATTAATTTTTCCACTCAGGTGTGTTGTACCATTCTGTGTTAATGGAACAGCAGGGTGAGAGGCAAAGGGTGGCAGCACAGGTGCCAAAATGAGCATCCCCTACTGATGACAAGTGAGATATGATGGTGACAAGAGTGAGAATGAAAACCTTGCAAGAAGCAAACACCTACCTGGAGCAGGATCAGTAAACTACTCCAGCAAAGGTGGGCCCAGAGGAGCGAAATTATCTTGAAAACAAGAAAACTGATTTCCTGTAAAGTCATAACTGTATTGCCCTCAACTGCTTTGTTCCTTATCTTTTTTAATTAGCTGAAAGAAGTGCATATCAAAAAAAAAAAAAAAAAGGCACAGAAATAAGATTTCTCACAAGTTTCACTTTTCAAAAGGAAAATTTTCTGCTACGTAACCACCGTAACCTTTGATATAATACCTGCATCCTGTTATTGTTTTTATGAATCATAGTCTTCCACTTGATTCATAGTGATGAAAGCCAACACAGCAGCCCTGAGCTCATATCCCTGCTGGAAAATGAGCATCACACCTCAGCACTGGCCTCTCTCGAGCCATTCCTGAGCATCCCCTCCCTCTCTGCTGGCTTACCCCTCACAGCCCCCAGCTGCCACCAGAGGTAGGAGAAGCAAAGCAGAGCTCACTTACATTTTTGCCAGTGCATTCTGTGGTGGGATGGAGCTTCTTGGCTGAGGAAAACTCGGCTCTGTGTGTGGCTCCTGGGTGGGGATGTGACAAGTGAGGGTCAGGATGTTTCTTTCAGCTTTTTAAAAGCGCCGTGTTCCCGCTGAGCCCGGTGACATCATCACCCCTCCGACCACAGCCACTTGTTCGTTTTCCCCTTGCTGTCTGCTGCTTCTCCTCCTTCTCCTTCACCACGCTCAGCAGCTCCTCGGAGGAGATGTTCTGCAGAAGAAAGGTGGCACCAAGATGGGTTTGAACGATCAAAGGTGGAGCCTGCCTCTCCTGGGATTTTCACCACAAATTTGCAAAATCAGGGCAAAAGGTTGGGCAGCAGCAAAGGGTCTTTTAGGAAGATTTTGACCTCTTGGGGCAGTGAGGATGATTTTTTGCTCACGTTCTGCTGCTCTGGATGGCACAACTCTTGTCATCACACAGCCAAACCAGCCCCCAGGCCATGCCAGCCTGGCCCTTTAAATGAGCAGCCCTTCTAAAACCCAGAATTTGAGTGCTTGCTCCTGCCTTATGAGAATCTCAACTCCCCGGGGCCACTAAATTTGAACTTGTGAGGAAACACCTGTAAACACTTCAAGCCCCATTAAGCCAGGGCGTCCTTAATTTAAAAAAAAGAAACTCCTCTTTTTCTGTTTTGTTTTTATCAAAATACAACACTTCCTACCCAGGGAGAAGCAGCCCTTCCAAAAGAGCCTGCAAAGCTGAAGGGAGGCCACTGGAGAACTTCTTGGCATTAATGACAGCACCATTACCATCCACACCATGAACACAACCCTCTTCCCTCTAAAAATCAATCCCCTGGGATCCATTTTCACAACTCACACTGACTTAGGAGCTTTATTCCCAGAGAAATATTTGTTGGAGTTGCACAGTGAGGTCAGGATCTTGTCATTCACCATGTTGCTGTTCAGTTTTTAATCATTCCCCAAAAATTTGCCCTCCCCAATTTCTCTTCCCGTAAAAAGAGCAAGGCAGGACCTGCTGGGGATTTTGGCCAGAATTCTGCTGAAGGAATTTTATGCTTTCAGGTGTTTCAGGCACCTCTTGGGAACAGATCCATTCTGTGAACCATCCCACAACTGCATTCAGTGGGGAAACACAGATTAATCAGATGAATACCTAATTGTGCTCGCTCTACTTCAAAGACTTGTCCACAAACCAAAAAAGAAGCAAACCCCAGAGCAAGTGGAGTGGAAAGAATTAAGGGATGTGCATGTCTGCCCTCCAAAGCAGCCCCGACCTCCTCTGTTCTCAGGCACGAGGGCATTGTTCAGCCACATTTTGCATATCTGAATTACTGCTGAGTACCAGCCCCACGCTGGGACATCCTCCCTGCTGCTGAAGTGCTTAGTAACAGCTGATACTGCAAAACCAGCCAGCCAGGCTGGGCTTGAGCTCCCAGTGAAGCCAGGAAAAGCGTTGAGATTGGTTTCACTGGAATTTCAGCCACTCCAGAGCACAAAGGAGCCGTGGGCTCTCCTATCTGTGAGATACCCGTGTTGGATTTCTCCCTAACCTAATGAAACTCCGTTTCAGAAACCTCCTACATGTGTAGAATTAAGATAATGCAGCAGCACAATCTCTTCCTGAGAAATTCAAGCTGAAGCCAGTGTTCCCTGGCTTTGCTGGAAGCCTGAAGGACAGGGCAATGCCAGGGGGGAACACGGGGGGAAGTTCTGGAGTTTGGCTGGAGCACAAGCAGCATTTAGGGGGGTTTGAAGTGCTCCCAGCTGAAATTTTCTTGTGGAAATCCCTGGATTCTGACAGCACAGAGCTACTGGGACAGAGCAAAGCCCAGGATGGAAACCTGACACAGATGCAGGAATATCTTTGTCCCTGTTTCCTTTTGCTTTTCTTGTTCCCTAGTAGTAGTGCTGCATTACGAGTTTTCAGTGAAATCCTTTGTGCTTCGCTGTCTGGCTTGTTGGAGGGGTTGTGTGGGGAGAAGAATCTCATTGACAATTTTGTCAGTGCTGAGCTTTCTGTTCCTGGGATATTCACTGCGAGGCAGCACAATGAAATCATCAATTAGTCGGGTCTGACCAAACAGAATTGCTCATTCTCAGGTACATTTATTGCTTTTGCTATTTACCAGATCACTTCATTTTCCTCCTAGCTGGCCAGAGCCTGAAATGAAGGGCTCAGGCAGGACTCTGGGCTGGTTTTCCACCCTGAGAACACTCTCTGTGCACATTTGGGCTCTGCAGAGCAGCAGCAGCACAGGCTGAGCTTTGTACACAGCGGGTCTGGAGTGCAGCTGAAGGCAGATTGCTCCATAGCCCAAAGCAAATATATAGACTCATATTAAAAGAATCTATATTGCTTATCATCCTGCCCTTAACTGGGCTTTAATCGAGCTTAGAAAAGCTGTGGGTAACATTAAATAACTCAGGATTAAACTGGTTTTGAGCTCTTTACATCGATACTTTAAAAATACAAAGCCAGGCAGATAAAGTCTTATTGTAATAAACATCTAAAATGAGGAAGTTGCAGAAAAGGGGCATGTTTTCCTCAGATAAAACTGTTTTGGTGGCTGATAATAATCCATTTCCATATTTTACACATGGTTTCTAGATTAACTTTTGGTGTGCTTAACAAAGAATCGCTCTCCAAAAAGTAACTTCAAATGTACATTAAGATATAAAGGGCCACATCACCCCACACCAAGCAAAGTAAAAATATGAAATTTTTCCTCATTTAATGCATTTTATAAATGCAATTTAGATAGGGACCATTCATTTATGAGGTGCAAAGGAAGAGACAAAAGCAGAGAGAAAGATAAAAAACATCATATTTGCCTCTTCCTCTGAAAACTCTGTAATGCATGATTCAGGTTTATAAATGTGAACGTGAATGATTATAAACTATCAACTTTAGGTCTGTAAATAAGTCTGGAGCCTCAAAACTGTTCCAGACCATCCATCCTTCCCTTTTTTTCATGGCAAACCCTTCCTCCACTCCCGATCCCTCCCGCCACTGCTTCTCCTCAGCCCAGCAGTGCAGATGAAGAGTGAAGTGATGGAGAGAAAGCAGATTTTTGGTGATCTTGCAGCTAAGCTCTCTGCAAAAAAAAAAAAAAAAAACGGGTTTATACTCTGAGCTGACGCTGCTCTTAAGGGGAACTAAAACCAAGAGCTGGCTCTGCTTGGTCTGGTCTGGCCCTGCAAGAATTTTGAGTGACAAATAGAAATATCCCAATGATTTTCTATCAGTCTGAACCTGAGCTGTAACTCACTCCCTCATCTCTTTGATGTTGTCTTACCAGCCCAGCTCCAGGGAATCAGTGATTTTCTCCCCAGAGTGGATTAATGCTGTTGACAGAAGTGTTGGGTTTTGTTGTTGTTGTGGGGTGTGGGGTTTATTTTCCTTTGTTTTTAAACAAGTCAATATTAGCATTTCAATCCTTACGAGAGGTAGGAATATATAAGGAGTAGTTTGATATTTCAGAAAGCTTTGTGGTCTGCAAACACAAACATTTACCTTTGAGAACACAAAACTTAAATTAATAAGTGGATCTTTGGATGAGTTTAGAGGATAACCATGCCTAGAAAAGGTTCTCATACTCCTTTCCTAATCAAGAGAGAGAATAGAGGAAATGGAAATCTGAGTCTCATTCAAGGCAACAAAATCTGACATAAGACCAGGAAAGATTTGTTATTTCAGATCACAAATTCTACAATCTGTGTCTTTACTTTGTAGCTTGATATTGAAAGGGAAAATACTGCAGGAAACCACCCAGAACCAGAGCTCAGAGAGGCTGGACGTGTTCCAGCCAGCTGATTTAGGAACACCACTCTGTGCCCTGGTGAATTCCCTGAGCACAGCCCGAGCTCTGGGCCACCCAAATCCCAGCCCCAGCTCTCCTGGCAGGACTCAGAGCAGGACCCAACCAGGCTCCTCACTCTGCAGTGGGTGAGGTGATCAGACAGCAAAAGGGCTTTGCCCAAAGTCACAGAAGAAATCTGTACTAGGGCCAGGAGCAGAGGCCAGATTTGGGGGCCAGCCTTGTGAGCAGGGTCCTGCTGGTCCTGTGCTTCCCAAGAAGTGCATCACCCTTTTTTTCAGTCCCATAATGAACATTGAAACGAGCGTGGTGCAACAAACGCAGTTTTGTTGGGTTTTTTCGTCTTCTTCTTTCGTTTTTTAATATCGCTATCAGCCTCACACCTCCCACTGCGCCCTCTGAAACGAGTTCTGATTCATTCCTCAGCTTTGATAAGGAACAAATGATGCAGCCCTGGTGTGTGCTCAGCACTGGAGATGAAGTCCTTGGGCAGAATAAACCACCAGAGCCCTCGCAGGCAGCCAGGACCTGATCCTGGCACATCCCACGTCCCCTCCAGGGTTATTACATGGATCTTTTCACACAATAAATTATCCTTTACGTCAGGCACAAAGGAAATAATATGAATTTTTAAGGGGGAAACTCTTCAGAACCCTGTCTGGGTGAAGATACTTCGAAACATCCTCAAGAAAATCCTGAGTTCTGGAGTAAAAAGTTCTGGGGTGAAGGGACAATAAAAAATATCCAACTTAACCATATTTGTCTGCACTTAGAGAGGTGAGAATTTCCCATCAGCAAGTAGCTGTGGGGTTTTTAACACACACCAAGTACTAGAAGAGCTTTTCCCAGGATTTTTTATCCTTAGGATCTCCAAGATGTGACTGCTCCACCCTCTCCAAAAAAACGGACACAGAACCACCCCAGCACTTCTGATGGATTTAAGGACATAGAAATATTTAAGAATATAGAAATATTTATGACACTGTTTATTGTGGTCACCTCCTCCTCTCAGCTCTCCCCTGCCCTTGCCTGTCCCTTCCTGCTGCTCACACAGCCCGAGCCCAGCACGGCCTCAGTGAATTCTGTGATTCCCTCAGAGGCTCCTAAAGCACCTGGGCTGAAAGGAGAAGGGGGCAGCGCCTCTGTAACTTCCCCACCTACAGCAGCATCACCCTGGTGCTTTTGTGGCTTCCAGAGCCCCGTGCCCAGCAGCACACACGGTGCAGAGCAGCCATCCAGAATGATCTGCTGGGAAACCAGAGGCGCAGAGCCGCCCCCAAAAAACAAACGCGGCGCTGACAGAAATCAAACGCAGCTCACAAATGATTCACGGAGCGAAAACAGGATTAAGGGTATCACTGAAATGGCTCTGGGAGCTGCCAGGGTGAGTCCTCAGGGCAGCCTGGGGTTACACCAGGTGGGAAATAAACACAGCAGAAAGTTCCACGTTCCCTCCGGGCTCGCAGGCTTCGCCCGTCCTGCACTGAATGCACGGAAGATTTTTTTGCCCAAAAAAACTTTGCTCCCTCTTTGCCGAGTCTGCCAAAGCACAGGAGGATTTTAAGGGGTTTTTAATGGCCTCTTTCTCCTCACAGGGCAGAACTGAAGGGCAGGGAAGGTGTGTAACACGAGCTCAGGGCTGCTTCTCACGCCCTACATTCGCCATTCACAGAAGAGGCTTTCATTCCAAATTCCTGTTACTGCTGACGTGAATTCAGCTTCTGAGAACGGCACTTTCGACTGGATGCACACTAAGGCAAGTCCTAGGAAGGCGTTTTGGAGCTCACACTCTGTGTGCTCAGCTCACACAGTGGAACAAACCCATCTCAAACCCTTCTGGAAAAGCCACGCTCAGCCGAGCCCTGTGCCCAACTCAGCACAGCAATCCAGGGGCTCCAGCACCTCCTTTCACACTCAGACATTGGCCCAGGCTTGCCAAAACCCAACAGCCAGCATTTCTTCAAGCCAAGGGTGCTTGAAATTCTACCATCAGGTCAGAAAATTAAGCTGCTTCCACCTGCTTCATTTAGCACACGAACCTTGACTCTGCCACCAAGGCAAAAGTTCAAACCCAGAGTCACAAGGAAAGTCAAGCCCCCTTTGTCTGGCACCTTCTGGAAAACACCCGTGTTGAGAGCGCTCTCTGAGCACGATTGCCCCCAGAGTTTCGAGGGGGAACGGGACCCAGCAGCTTTGGCAGCATCTCCTGCCTGCCTTGCCCCGAATCCCTGCAGAGGAGTGGGCAGAGCAGAGAACAATAGCGAGCTCGGAGTGTACACAGCAGCTCCCCTTGCTTCATTTACTTTTCTGTGGTCTCCTCCAAACCTCTGGGAAAGCCCCCTGAGGGTGCAGCTGCTTCTGAAAGCTCGGGACGTTTACTTTTCCCAGGCCATGAGGAGCGTGAGGGGTTGGACAGCTCTGCCTGCGGGACTGACCCCAGAGCTCAGCTCATCTCTGCTGTCAGATTCATTCTCTGCTTAGTCCATTAGGACTCCATTAAGGCTCCATTAGGAGGTTGGGGGAGAGGGGAAACAGGAAAAGTTTTGTGTTTTATTCACTCCGTGTGTGTTCCCTTCCATTTCTGCTGCTACTGTGGCAGCATTTGATCAAAACAGCAAATTCTTGGCATCAAAAAGCAGCCACAGCACGTTCAGTCACCCTTTTCTCTGCCCTGGAGTAGTCAGAGAGAGAAGGGCACGAGGCAAAGTGGCATTTTGTGTCTAACACTGCTCCTGCTCTGAGGAGAAAGTGGCAGCTCCCTTGGCAGGGCTTGGTGAAATGTGACCTGCAGCTCAAAGCGTTCAGCTCAGAACGGCTCCGAGCCGGCCCAGCCTTGGCTGCAGAGGTGTTTGACAGCATCGGAACTCGAGTTTCTGACACAAACAATCCCTGTGACACCGACCCCACGCACCAGCGCTGAGCCTGAGCATCCCCGTGCCCCAGCGAGAGCCTCCTCCTCCTCCTCCTCACTGTCATTGTCCCCAAAATGCAGCACGAGCGGCAAAAAAACACCCCAAACGACAAACAACAAACCCCAAATGAACAACAAAGCTCAGGCACAAAGCCACCATTTAGCTAAAGCCAGAAGTTTTGCAGTCAGCATTCAGCCGTGAGTGTTTTTTAACAGATGTGCATTCCTTGGCTGAAGCTGCCATCTGCTGGTCCCCTCCCTGCTGCTGCGGGTCAAGGCGTAAAATCGGGGGAAATGCTCCAAAAATAAACCAGAAACAACCTCGTTTCCCCTCATGCCATCCAGTAAAGCATGATTTTAAAAAAGGAAAGTGCAGCAACGGGGAAGATGTGATGTAAGAGCAGCATCCTGGGGCGGACAGAGACTTCTGCTCTGATTTTTGGTCAGGATTTATCACACATTATATGAAATACCCCCCATAAAGCAGAAATTCCATTTGCAGACATGAATTTTCTGTCAGCCAGTTCTGCCTGCCAACTTTTTCTTTAACCCAAATTAATTTTCTCTTTTTTTTTTTTTTTTTTTTTTTTTTTTTAAGGAGCTATAAAACACAGCAGATGTTGAAAAGTTTCATCATCGTGGCACTAACATCAGCAGCAAAGAATGTTCCAACCAGAGAAAAGTGAGAAAATGTTAAAAAAATATTCAAACCAGACATTCCCATTTAAAATTCTGATTGCTCCCTAACCATCATTTTACAGATTTTTGGATAATCTCCCTCCTCTCCTGCAGGGCAGAGAGAGATAAGGGTGTTTTCTTCTGCTCCAGATGCACAAAAATGATAAAAATAAGGGGGAAAAAAAAAGGGTTTTCCCTCTGGAGGGCTCAGCTGTGAAAATTCCCCATTCTCAGTGCCTGGAGCTCTCACTGGGTGACTTTTAATTGCGTTTAATCGAGGTAGAGAAACCAGCTAGGACTGAACTTGATGGTTCTGCTGCAAGAACCAATGAAGGCATTTAATTTTCCATTTAATTCTCCCCTTTGTTCACCTGTCAAGAGCTCTGCACACTCTGCACTTATTTATTTTCCACACAATTTCACCTCTGAAGGTGCTTTGAGCCAGGGAAAGACTAATGAGGGACGTTTACCCTGCCAGGGAGTCTGGCCTCAGGAATCCTCACCTGCAACGTGAGCTGGGGCTGCCAGAATTCATTCAGCTCCTGCTCCTGCAGTGCCACTCCTGCAACCCTGGGTGACCCAAGTCTCCAAAAAAAATCAGATTAAATTCAATTATTACACTCAGTGTGAGGTGTAGGAACCCCAAGTGTTGTGGCCATCACAGTTAAATGCTCATTTTTGCTCTTGGGTGGGTTTTTTGTTGGAATATCCAAGTTCTGCAAGGAGAATTTGGGGATTTCCCTTCACACAAAATGCTGAATAAGTCAAAAAACCCAATAAAACAAGTCTGGAACAAAGCTGGTTTAATTTTTTTTTTTTTTTTTCCACTAGAAAATACCACTTCTGATATTTTCTAGTGGGGAAAAAAAAAAAAAAAAAACACTAGAAAATATCAAGAAAAACCCACAAATTGCAGGAATCCCTTCTGCCTTTCCATGCTCTACAAGGTGTCAGATTCACAGGGATACCAGAAAATGAGGGGAAATTACAATGCACGTGGGCAAAAGTGGAAATAAATTCTGCAGGCATTAAAAAAAAGAGGAGTTTTCCCTTGCAGTTCCATGCCCTGGTGTCACTGGAAAGTCTCAGCATCCAAGGAAAATCCCAGCCATCTTTTGGGAGACTTAAACCCAAATATTAAGACATATTTGTGGATGTTTTTTGGAGTCTTTTTCTTTTCCTATTAGACAAGGTGAGGTGACTTCCAAAAAAAAAAAAAGAAAAAAAAAAGGATTTTAAGGTGGTTTTCTCTTTAGAGAAGGGAAGAATTTTCCTATGGGGTCAGAGCTCCCTGTGGTTTGGATCACACCTTAAATGATGTTAAAATCATTTATTCCCTCCCAGTTACAGGCAGTGAGTTCAAGTGCATCACGAGTGCAGGCAGGCTGTGGCCAGGTGAATAAATTCAGGGAAAAAAGAAAAAAAAATCACTTTTTTTGGGGGAGAATTTGCCGAGTATGGGGAACACTTGGCTGTAGAGCACCAATTTTCCATGCCTGTCATCCTCTGCACCCCTGGGAAAAACAGCACCTCGTGCTCACCTGCAGAGAGGATGGAGCAGAGAACCTTTCCTCACATGGAAAAGGGGAAAATTCCCTAAATCCTGGCAGGCAGCAAGAAAAGCTTTGCCTGTTTTCAGCAAGAATTAATTTCTCTGCAACCTTTGGAAGGTGCGAGGTCAGGGCACGGATATCTGCATTCTGCTGAGGGCTCTGCAAAATTTGCATGGAGTTTTTCTGTTCTGATAACATCAGAGGGAGAAAAAAAAAAAAAAAAAAAGAAAAAAGAAAAACACAAAACAAACCAAAACAAATCAGATTGTGCTGTTTCAACCTTGCTGCAAGCGAGGCAAACGTGGACTTTCCCAGCTGAACCTCTCGAAATTGTAAAAATATTGTGACTCATTTATTCTGATGTTTCCTCTGGCTTTGCAACTTCTAAATGAAACATTAGGAGCCAATAGACAAATGAGCTGAGGTGCTGAATATTTTCATATCAGGAAAAATGTTGTTTTTCAGTTTCCCTTCCAAGCGTTGTCAACACTCGATGGATTTTCTCAGCAGCCACAGCAAATGGAACATTTCAGATTTTTCAGTGAGGCAGAAAGAGCCAAAGCACAGCAATAAATCCCATCCTGCCATTAAACCACTGAATACTCAGAAAATGAATGAGCTTTTTGATTTTTCTGTCTGAAAAAAAAAAAAAAAAAAAAAACAAAACCAAACCAACTCAAATTAACCAAATAAAGCCAACCAAACCCAAATTGCCAGAGCATCCAGGTCAGGGTTCAGGGATGAAAGGTCCCTGCTGTTCCCACCCTTGGTGAAAATGGTTTTTGTAATATTGCTAAATATGTGCATCTTTTCAAAATTCTGTCATAGATTTTAACATTTCTCTGAAAAATCTCAGGATTTAGGAAGCAAAAATTCTGCTTTATGTGAAAACCAGTCCCTTAGGAGATACCAGAAAATGGTACCACTGAAATTCTTCACTCACGTAGCAACAAAATCCAATCAAACACCTGAAGCTTTAAAATCAGTTTGCTCCTGTGACAGAGATGATTCCTTTCCACAGAGACCTCAATCAGTGTTAATTTTTTTTTTGGGTGCATTTTAACCCAAAAAATCCCATCCTGCAACCCTTCACCAGCTTGAAGAGTCAGCGCTGCTGTGTGTGGTTCTGGGAACTGAGAGGCTGAAAGGCACCAAATCCCATCTGAAAGGCACCAAGTCCAATCTGAAAGGCACCAAATCCAATCTGAAAGGCACCAAATCCTATCTGAAAGGCACCAAATCCCATCTGAAAGGCACCAAATCTTATTTTTACACTTCCATTAAGGCTGGGCATGGTTAGATGTGAGATGGGATGGAAGCTGCCCTGGTGCTGAGCGGGAGCTGAGCTCCCCAGGGATGTCTGGCTGTGGTTTGAGCCATTTGACTGCAGGCACGCTGAGATTCCAGCCAGATGCCACCTCTCAAACCTGGCACAAAGCTCCTCCTTCGTTAGGCAATCAGCTAATTAAAATTAGCTCCAAAACCTTCCAAGCCCTGGTCCCCGTCCTCTGTAACCAGCAGAGGTTTCTGGTTGATGTCCTGCCTTGGCTACTCTGGGAGAAAACTTAAAGGAAGAATTCTCTAAGATTTGGGGAAAGACAGAGCCAGGCATGGCTGGACCCCAGGAATTGTTCAGGAGGAAGTTAATTTATTAATTAAACTTCATTTCAAAGCTCTGCCTGGAATTCCTCTCCAGCAGCAGCTCCCAAACAGGAGGAGACTTTGGCTCTGCCCTGTATTTTCTGAGGGAGAACAGTGAATGAAACCTCCAGTAATATTAACACAGCTCCCAGGAGCACAGGAAATAATCCAATTTTCGAGCTTTTGCCCAAACATTCACCCTGTTAACAGAAGAGAGCCCTGCAGGGAATGAACTCAGCCTAACAAGGCCCAGCCAGGCAGGACACAACGTGTTTTATGGGGATTTTTCTGCCTGGGCCCTGTTTTATGGGGACCATTCCTTTTTTTCTGACCCTTTGGATGTGGCTCCAGGCAGGAGCAGCTCCTGACTCACCCTAAAATCCACCACTCGTCCTGCAGGAAAAGTAGGATTTGCTCAATCAGGAGCAAATGAACAACTCTCTGAGAGAAGTGGGTGAAAAACTGAAATATCTCTGTGCTACTTCATTGCCAGGTCTGAGGTGCCAAGATTTGTCAATTTTCCCCTCCTTCCAACTGTTCTGGTTTATTTTCAAATTTTTGACATTTAACATTTATCTTCAAGAAGCAGCACCTGCAATCGAGTGGGTGAGAGTATTTCTGCAATTAATTTAAAAAAAAAAAAAAAAAAAAGGCAAATCCAGGGACTTCAGCTGCAGGGAGGGACTTGCAAACATGAGCTCGAGTGTGTCTGAGGTTTAAGAACAGACTACAAATATGAAAAACACCGAGGTTTATTTAATCCTGCTAATCTCAAGCCAACCGCTGAGGATCAGGTTGGGGATTTTTAAATATTTAAGATAATGAGATGCATTATGGCCTCGTTTTCCATGCCTCTCTTTAAAATCCAGTCCTGCAAGGAATCAGGTGGGCAGGACAGACCATCCCTGCAAGTGGAACCTCCCAGCCCTGCACTGGAAAGCCAGAGGAAAACTGAAATCTTAAAATCAGGGGAAGTTTGGATCGTGAGCAGTGGAGCAGCTCCCTCAGTGAGTTCTGAGTTCTGCTGACTTCAGCATTTCCTTTCTCTTTCTGGAGAGGAAATGCAAATTGAAATGGGGTTCCACGTAGCAGCAGTTTCTCTCTGAAGATTATTTACATGAATGCAGAGTCACGAAAAGCTGGCACCATCTCAGGTGGCATCTCCCAGCACCAGGACACCGTGATCTGATGGGCTTTAAATGTCGGTTTTTAAATTATTTCTACATCAAAATAGGGGATTTAGGGGAAAACAAATCAGGGAAGAAAAAAAAAAAAAAAAAAAACCACCAAATATTTGAGGGTTCTTCTCATCTGGTTCTGCCCCTTTCAGGGTTTGAGAACAGGGTTGTGAATTACCCAGAGATCTGAAAATTTCCTCCAGAAAATTCCGTGCAGCACAAAATTTAGAGCGCCCACCACTCACCGGAGCTCACGTTGAATACTGGAAAAAAACCTTTAGGTTTTGGTGTCTCTTAGGCATAAATCCCACATAAAACTTGACCAGAATTGGGGTGGGAGGGGATGGGAAGCAATCCCAGTGTTCCTGGGGGTCACTGCTCGCCAGGTGGGCAAGTCCCTTCTGCCTTTGCACAGGTGGAGAGCTTGTCCCAGGTATTTGCTCCTCCTTCAGCTCTGATTTTTTGTCCTGGAATCATAGGAATGATAACAAAGAACCTGCATATTTAACCTGGCAATTGGCATTTCCCTCGCTGGGTAAATATTTAATTTTTTTTTTTTTTTTAGCCCCCCCCCCCCCCCCTTGTGTGAGCTGTGTTTTCCATTAGCCTCTTAACCCTGGATAAAGAGGAGCAAATTCCAAGCAACACCTGTAATTTTGCATTTTTCTCATTTCCCTACCCAAACTCCCCCTCAGCCAGCTGCATATCCTAGAAAATTGCATCATCTTTCACCTCAGCTGAATGATAAATGTCATTTTTTGGGAACAAGATGCTGCTTCCTGCAGGAATTCAGCACTCATTGTGCAAAGCCCTGCTGGAATCAGGGATTCCTTCATTTTAACAGCTCAGTCTGTGTTTTGAAGTGGGAGTTATGAACCTTTTTTATGAGAATGAAACTTTTTTTGGGGGGTGTTTTTAATGGGCATTTCCATCCTCTTTTTTTTTTAATCACCATCCTCTTTTTCCATCCACACTTTTTTTTTTTTTTTTTTTTAATGGGTATTTCCATCCTCTGGCCAGCATGGCCTTAAAAATCTCAGGTTTTCAGGAGTGTGTTCCCATTTTTCTGTGCCTCAGGTAAAAGGATTTTGCTAAAAAAAAAGGTAAAATCCCTGATGTTAAAGAGTTAAATCTTTTAGTGGCAGGAATTTTAGGGCTTTAGCAGAAGGAAGTGGTGCTGGATTTCCCCAGCAGGGAAGGCTGAGATGCAGCTTTGTAGCCATGGAGAAATTAGGTCAGACTCCAGAAGACACAGAATGATTTATGCTAATGAAATATTAACTCCCAGCAAGGAGGGGAAGCTGTTGGCACTTTCATGGGAACTGAGTGCTCGAGAAGAATAAAAACAACAATAATAATAATAATAAAAAAAAAACTAACCACGTGGCAGGAAACCAACCCAAACAATGCCCAGGTTGGACTGGTTTGGGCAGAGAGGCTGACCCTCAAAAGCTGACAGAGCCAGCATTTATTTGTTTTCCTTTTATTTATTTCATTTGTTCAAGCAAATGAAAGCAAGGATAATCCCAAGGAAATCTCTCCCGTGGCAAATCAACACATTTCTGTAAAATATATCTACTTAAAGGCAGCGATCTGGCTTTGCTGAGGTGCTTCTCCTTAAATTTCAGCTCAGTGAAACAAAGGCCTGGCTTTTGAAACTCTGTCACAGCCGAGCTGGGCACACACAGCTCTTGGAGATTTTTTTTTTTTTTTATCCCCCTACAAAGGAATTCAATGCCTCTGAATGCATTTAACAGGATGTACTTCCTGATTTTGAGGTAAATATCAGCTGTCACAATTACCAAAGAAAACCAAAAAGGCAATAAAATACACAACATTTAACAAGTCAAATAGCTCAGCAAGCTCGCAAGTTTTACGGGGTTCTTTTGCAGGGTTCTGCTCTTATTCAGGGTTATTATGCAAAGATCAAATTTCAGAATTAATTTGGGGTATCATTAATTTGAATTTTTTTTTTTTTTCTTTGCTGCATCCTCTCAGACCAGCCAGAATCCCAATAAATTCCATTTCTACAGAAATTTTTGTGGGGGGGATTTGCTTTGTGTTTCTCTTGAAATCAAAATTATTTATCCATTCCAAGCGACTGTTTGAGGTTGAGGATAAAGAATAACAATATTTTTACTCCTTTTTCAGGCAAAGTATATTAATTTTCCAAGCAATGACAGCAATCCTGACCGTTGCCATCCCTGCAGGAGCAGATTTGGTGACCCCTCACCTGTTCTTCCCCACAAACCACCAAATCCTTATTTTCTATGGCTTTTTTTTTCTGCCCCCATGTCCAACCACCCACAGAATAAGCAGCGTTTTTATGCCTCAATAAATGAATTTCTCCCCATTTTTCTGCAGCCATGGTAGGGCTGAATTAAGTGGCCTCAGTGGGAGTTGTTTCCCTGATGCTGAAGGAATTTGGATGGAGGCCACTGGCAGTGAAATAAAATCTGGGTGGATGGGAAAAGGGCTCTGAAACCTGACCCCAGATTAAACCCCATTGTTGTTTGTGGCTGTCAGAGGAGTAAAATGGATTTAGGGCCTTTATTTTCTTCTCCCCACTTGTGTATGGCTTTAATTATTAACCCCAAATAAGCAAATTTGCATGCTGCCAGCCTTAGTGCAGAGCAGCTGCAATTTGGCCCATCTCAATTCTGGTTTTATTCCTCTTAATTCTGGTTTTATTCATCTTAATTCTGGTTTTATTCATCTCAATTCTGGTTTTATTCCTCTTAATTCTGGTTTTATTCATCTTAATTCTGGTTTTATTCATCTCAATTCTGGTTTTATTCCTCTTAATTCTGGTTTTATTCCTCTTAATTCTGGTTTTATTCCTCTTAATTCTGTCTTTATTCATCTTAATTCTGGCTTTATTCATCTTAATTCTGGTTTTATTCATCTCAATTCTGGTTTTATTAATCTCAATTTTGGGTTTATTCCTCTTAATTCTGGTTTTATTCCTCTTAATTCTGGTTTTATTCATCTTAATTCTGGTTTAATCCTCTTAATTCTGGCTTTATTAATCTCAATTCTGGTTTTATTCCTATTAATTCTGGTTTTATTCCTCTTAATTCTGGTTTTATTAATCTTAATTCTGGTTTTATTCCTCTTAATTCTGGCTTTATTCATCTCAATTCTGGTTTAATCCTCTTAATTCTGGCTTTATTCATCTCAATTCTGGCTTTATTCCTCTTAATTCTGGTTTTATTCCTCTCAATTCTGGTTTTACTCAGCTGAATGACAGGCTCCAGGCTCCCTGACACGCAGCTATTTAGGAACATTTCTTACATGGATTTTTGCTTTGGGCTGAGAGCTTTGCTGAGGGTTTGGCTGTAGAAACAGAAAGTTTCTGGCAAATACCATCAGTGATTATTACCAGTGGTCCAAATCCCCTTCAAAGAAGAAATTCAGCACCAAGGGACTGAATTATACAGAAGTAAAATTGTGAATAACTGAAATATTTCCCTCACAGCCTGCTGTGGAAGTCCTGCTTTAATCCAGGCACCTTGGAGTTTATATTTAATATCAATATTATATTTAATGTCAATATTCTATTTAATATCAATATTCTATTTAATATCAATATTATATTTAATATCAATATTCTATTTAATATCAATATTATACTTAATATCAATATTATATTTAATAGAAATTTATAATTAAAATAAATATAAACGTATCATTTCTGTTATATAATATTCATTTATAAATTATATCATTGTATTTAATTTATGTAATTTAAATGTATAGCTTATATTTAATACAAATAATTTGCATTTCATTGTTATGATCCAGTGGAGAATCACCAGATTTTTTGTTCCTGGGTCCCTGTGAGGTGCTCAGATTTTCAGGCACCACATCTCCCTGCAGAGCAAACTCAACCCCAGCTCCACTCCCAAAGCTGCTGCACCAAGGAATTCTGTGGAATATTTGGGAATATTTGGGAATATTGGTGTGAGGGCCCCAGCTCAGACTGCACCAGCTCGTGGTTAGTGTCAGGCCAGCCCTGAAATTCCAGATTTAAGTGCTTCCCTGAATCCCTGCCAGGCCAGGGGATAAAATCTGATAAAATCTGGCAGGGAGGAACCTTCTGTCCTGATGGGACATTCTCCAGCTCTGAGATGGGCAGAAAAGGAGAGAAAACAGATTAAAAAGCACTGCCCAACCACCCCAGCCTGGGCAGGACACGAGTGAAGGGAGGGAATTGCAAAAAAATAAGAATAAGAATAAAAATAAAAATAAAAAATAAAAATAAAAATATTAAAAATAAAAATAAAAATAAAAATAAAAATAAAAATAAAAATAAAAATAAAAAATAAAAATAAAAAATAAAAATAAAAATAAAAATAAAAATAAAAATAAAAATAAAAATAAAAATAAAAATAAAATAAAAATAAAAATAAAAATAAAAATAAAAATAAAGATAAAAAATAAAAATAAAAATAAAAAAATAAAAATAAAAATAAAAATAAAAATAAATAAAAATAAAAATAAAAATAAAAATAAAAATAAAAAGGAAAAATAAAAATAAAAAAATAAAAATTAAAATAAAAATAAAAAATTAAAATAAAAATTAAAATTAAAATTAAAAAAATTAAAATTAAAAATAAAAATAAAAATAAAAATAAAAAATTAAAAATAAAAATAAAAAATTAAATTAAAAGGGAAAAATCAGGGGTTTGGGCCCAAATTCCCCATTTTGTCCACGTGCAAAAACTGAGTCAAGCAGGAAAAGCTCTTTGAGGCCCTGAAGAGCAGATCCCAAGTGCTGGAGTCTCTCAGGGCCAGGAATTCAAAGGTGAGGGAGACGTTTCTTGTGCAAGAGCTGCAAGGAGCCTGTTTGGCCTGGCTGCAGGCCACGGCATTGTATTGCAGCAGAGCAG
The DNA here is from genome assembly GCF_026979565.1 of Vidua chalybeata. Classification (NCBI taxonomy): domain Eukaryota; kingdom Metazoa; phylum Chordata; class Aves; order Passeriformes; family Viduidae; genus Vidua; species Vidua chalybeata. The sequence continues at coordinate 1,885,899 of NC_071552.1, read as the reverse complement.
ATGAACGCTCCTTAAAAACACCCAAGTGTAAATGGAGAAACTCAAGCACCCAGACTCCAAAAAATACGTGGTTTTGTGGCTTCAGCGCCCAAAATGTTAACCCTGAGCATCCTAAATTTGAGTTTATCCTCTGCTGAACAGGCCTCGGCCTTGCTGAAACCTGGTTTTGGCGTGGATAGATCGAAATGAAATTAGGTCTGAATTAGCCAGTGGGCTGCAGGGACACAAAAAGGGGGCATTTCCTGTGCCCTACAATTCTCTCATTTAAATCCCACCTTCTGTGAGTCCTTCGAGCTCTCACCTGAGCTTTGTTAAAACCAGCTCCATTTTCTGCCCTGTCCCTTCCACGCCCTTTTTGTCCCAGCTCCCAGCGGAGCCGTCAGAAACCAACACAAATGCTTGAGGCATCAACTTTGCAAGGAGGGAAAAGCATTAAAAAATTGTATTTCTGCCGTGTTCTGCACATTTTAAACCACAGGGAAGCCCTGGCACATCATCCTCAGACATCAGATTTGTTCCAACATTAAATTTCCACTCCCTCTCCTCTATTTCCCTTTTTGCTGGGCTTGGTTTGGAATCTGATGTGGGTTTTTTTCCTTTGGTCTGATTCCCAGCACCATCTAGTGACACAACCCGGGATATAAAACCAGCATTTTCTCTTCCTCCTGCTCGATTTCCTTGACCTGGCTTTGCTTTTCACTCGTCGCAAATTAAAATTCAGTTTCATTTGTACAAAATTATTTTACAACCTGTCTCAAAAGCCAAACCCAATTATTGCCGTTTTCCCCCGTGCTTTCTGCCCCAATCTCCTTCAACCCAAATAACAGCACAGAAATCCCCAAACCACTTCAGGTAGCCTAAAAAAAAATCTGCATTTCAGAAGGAATAGAAAGTGCTGAGCTTGGAAATCCTTTTCCTCCCGGTGCCCTGGAGCTGCAGTTGATGCCAGCACTCCCCAGCTGAAGGATATTTGTCTGAAAGATGAACCATCAGTGCCTTTCAGAGTTTGCAAACACAACATTAACATTTATTCCAGATCTCTTCAGTGCCCACACAAATGGATGTGGCCAATTCCTCTGCACAAATGTCTGGTTTTCATCTCAAGAGCAAAACCCCAAGAAGCCCCATGGGTTTAATTCCCATTTTTTTCTGTCTGCCTCCATGCATTTGAATCTTGATCATAAGAGCAGGGGTCTTTTTTTTTTTTTTTTTCTTTGCTGCATCCTCTCCGACCAGCCAGAATCCAAATAAATTCCATTTCTACAGAAATTTTTTTGGGGGATTTGCTTTGTGTTTCTCTTGAAATCAAAATTATTTATCCATTCCAGTTATCCATTTATCCATTCCATTATCAGTCCAGCCTGAGGGAGAAGAACCATTATTCCTCCATCACCACTCATTTCTGAACTCAGGAGCTGAGTGCACTCTGTTTCCAGAGGCATCAGGATGAAGGGATGAAAAATAATGCCAAGAACAAACATCCCTGAGCCCTGTTCTGGGGAGGTGGAACTCTGAGCATTCCCATTCAAATTTAACAGGAACGTGGCCCCGGGACTCGGCAGAATGAAACATCTTAGACCACTCAGTTCCCTTGGTTGCTAAAAATAATTGTGGCTAAAAATCAAAATATTCCGATTTCCAAGGGGCAGCGAGGTAAAGGACACGTGTGGAGAGCCAGACTCTGCCATTTCCAGCCCTGGAGGAAGGGCAGTTGTATCATGGAATTATCATCCCAGCCTCTGCAGGAAGGAGGAAATCTCCCCCTCTACAGCCAGGGTGACTCAGCTGGGCAAGGAGGAAAGAGGATTCCCTGATCGCTGAAAACAAATCAAATCCAACCATTCTCTGACCTGAGTCCGCACCGCTGCAAATGCAGAGCAATTTCTGTAACTCAGCCCCTCCAACACCACAAAATCGAAATTATTCCTCTCAGAGCTCAGCAAAGTCCTCACTGAAAACAAACCTCAGCAGCAGGTTGGACTTCGTCAGCTGCATCCAACAGCAGGGTTGAATTCAGGGCTGAGTTTGCCTCTGGATTTTCCTCTCCATCTCACATTTTAGGTGCTCTGCTAAGAACCCAGCACTGATCAGCTGTAGGAGCACACACAGGCTGCCTTTGAAACCACAGCAGATGATTCCTAAAAGTTTGCTTTGGCAAACAAATCAGAAGGAGAGAGAGAAAGAAAACCCAACCAACAAAATAAGGGAAATGTCTGAGATTTTTTTGTTGTCTGAATAAAAAACTTCCTTAAAAATGGAAATATGGAAAAATGGAATAAATGAAATGAAATAAATGAAATTAAATAAATGAAATAAAAATGGAAATAGTGAAAAATGGAATAAATGAAGAGCACCCAAAGGAAGAGCCATCAAAATGCTACAATAATAATAAGATTTATCCCTTTTGTCTTTCTGTGCCTATTTGGCCTCCAAATTTAAACTTTCATCTGGATATTTGTGCAGTATAGACTGGTGAAAATCTTCCAAAAATTATTTGGAAAGCTGGGAAGTGCTGCATCTCCTTTGGGATTGGGTGACCAATTCCATTTGGGATGAGGTCATAATTCCATTTGGGATTGGGTGACCAATTCCATTTGGGATTGGGTGATCAATTCCATTTGGGATGAGGTCATAATTCCATTTGGGATTGGGTGATCAATTCCATTTAGGACGGGGTGATCAATTCCATTTGGGATTGGGTGGCCAATTCCATTTGGGATTGGGTGATCAATTCCATTTGGGATTGGATGATCAATTCCATTTGGGATTGGATGATCAATTCCATTTGGGATGAGGTGATAATTCCATTTGGGACGGGGTGACCGATTCCATTTGGCATGGGGTGATCAATTCCATTTGGGATTGGATGATCAATTCCATTTGGGATTGGGTGATCAATTCCATTTGGGATGAGGTGATAATTCCATTTGGGATTGCGTCATAATTCCATTTGGGACGGGGTGACCAATTCCATTTGGCATTGGATGATCAATTCCATTTGGGATTGGGTGATCAATTCCATTTGGGATTGGGTGATCAATTCCATTTGGGATTGGGTGATCAATTCCATTTGGGATGAGGTGATAATTCCATTTGGGATGGGGTGATCGATTCCATTTGGCATTGGATGATCAATTCCATTTGGGATGAGGTGATAATTCCATTTGGGACGGGGTGACCAATTCCATTTGGGATTGGATGATCAATTCCATTTGGGATGAGGTGATAATTCCATTTGGGATTGGGTGATCAATTCCATTTGGGATGAGATGATAATTCCATTTGGGACGGGGTGACCAATTCCATTTGGCATTGGATGATCAATTCCATTTGGGATTAGGTGATCAATTCCATTTGGGATGAGGTGATAATTCCATTTGGGACGGGGTGACCAACTCCATTTGGGATTGGGTGATCAATTCCATTTGGGATGAGGTGATAATTCCATTTGGGACGGGGTGACCAATTCCATTTGGGATTGGGTGATCAATTCCATTTGGGATGAGGTGATAATTCCATTTGGGATTGCGTCATAATTCCATTTAGGATGGGGTGACCAGTTCCATTTGGCATTGGGTGATCAATTCCATTTGGGATGAGGTGATAATTCCATTTGGGACGGGGTGGCCGATTCCGTTCTGGATCGGGCAGCTCCTCCTGCCCAGGGGAGGTCACTGTTGCTGCACAGAACGGCTCACGCGGGGCAGGTTCAGGCTGAAGAGCGCCGTTTCCACGTGGAACACCAGCAAACCTCTCCTACAGCAGCTCAGGGCTCCTTTCCTTCCTCATCTTTCCAGAAATCCACCGAAAATCAAGCCCACAGCTGCATCATTCCCAGAGGAGACTGGTAATTCTCAGGGCTGCAACAAGAGCAAACCAAATCCCATCCCCAGATGCCTCAAGGCATCAAAAACACGTAGATTAAAATAATTTCTTCACCTTTAATTGCCTGCAATTCAAGGCCATACAGCTGAAAAGTCATCAACAATTAAGTGCATCTGATCACTGCATAAAAATTAGGAAATGATGTCCCAGGGGAGAAGAGCTTTGCTTGTCCAGCTCTGAAGAGGGGAAAACTCTGGAAAATGTCTTGATTCCCCTCTGAGGGGGACAGAGCCATCCCAGCAGCCCCACGCAAGAGGAATTTCCTCACGGTGCAACATTTCAGGGAGGTAAAAACAGTCTGAACATGCCACCCCTGCCATGGCCAGGGAGCCGTGGATCCGGGGAAAACATTTGGAGGTAACCATGGAGCAGCACGAGGGATGAGTCAGGGGCAGGTAATTCCTGGAAATGGAACAATGGAGATCACACAGGAGGGGACAGTGCCATTGTCAGCGTCACCTTTGGGGTGGAGGGGCTGGAGAGCTCCTGGGGAGCTGGGAAAGGGCTCAGCCTGGAGAAAAGGACGCTCAGGAGGGACCCTGTGGCTCTGCACAGCTCCTGACAGGATGGGGGGATTTGGGATCTTATCCCAGGGACAAGAGGAGAGGGAGCAGCCCCAAATTACAGCAGGGGAGGGTCAGGCTGGGTGGGCACCTGTCGGAACCCAAGGTGTCCCTCAGACACTCTTGGATGTTCCGGGCCCAGGGCAGAAGCCTCTGAGACCCTGGCAAGCAGCAGGAAACCCCTGTGGTTTTGAATTTGACTCATGGAACAATTTACCAACTTTGCAGGAAGAACAAGAAATCACAAAAGTTTAGATCTTATAATAGAAGTAGTCACAAAGTGAAAGGAAGGATTTTTGAGTGCTGTACAGGGGGGTTTTAGGCCTTGTACAGAGGGGTCTGAGTTTTGTACATGGGGGTCAGAGGTTCTAAGATGGAGGGATTTGGGCGTGCCCTGTCCTCCTTCTTTCTCCTTCCTATTCCCCATGTTCTTGGTGATGTTGGCACTCCCAGATTGGTTTAGAGTGGAAAGTCACTGTTCAATATAGGTGATAGGCATTGGGGAAAAATCATAAACATTTAACACGTAATGTGTGATATAAAAGATGGCACCAGCCCCTTGGGCGAGGGAGACGAAGATGAAGGGAGACGGAGAGAGGCTCAGAGTGAGAAGGAGCCAGAGGGAATGTCAGGGAGTCTGTGTGCCTTGAGATAACAAACAATAAACTGCCTTGAGACTGGATGACTGAAGACTGCTGAGCCTTTCTTTGAAGGCACGGGTTGGAGGAGAGACTTTAGCACCACCCGGGGTCACCCCAACCTGGGGGAGACTCCGACAGGCACCAGCAGGAATTTCTCCTTGGAAAGGGTGGCCAGGCACTGGAAGGAGCTGCCCAAGGAGGTGTCACTTGATGAGGTGACAAACAAAGTATCAGGAGAGATTTTAAAGAGAATTGTGCATCTCTAAAGGTGAACAGAATCCTGTGTAAATATATCCCGGGATAAGTGGATGGGGAGTATTTAAAAGGCTGAATAATGAAATTATTTAAAATTCCTGGAGGTGCCCAGGGAAGGGCTGGAGGTGGCACTGAGTGCTCTGGGCTGGGGACAGGGAGGAGTTGGGTCACAGGTTGGACTTGGTGACCTTGGAGGGCTTTTCCAACCTCAGTGATCCTGGGATTTGTCACAGCTGTGCCCCACTGTGCCCTCCTGCCTTCAGCAGGGATTTTCAGCTCCCCCAGTAAGGTTTTGCTCCTTTGTGAAGCATCACCCAGCACAGGACACTGTCCCCAGCCACCCCAGGTGACCCCCGTGCCCGTCCTGGCGTGGGTAATTAATCAGGTAATTAGTCGGGTGGATGTTTACTCCGAAAGCGTGTGAGAAGCCCAGCAGCCGTGTCACAACCCCCTGCCAGCACCGGAATTGTCACATCTCAGTTGCAGCACTTCCCATGCAAATGGAGCCTCCACAACCCTGCTCTGCTTCCCAGGGGAGAGGCTCCGAGGGGAAAATCCACCATATCCCACTCTAGCTCTGCGTTTTAAATATCTTCATCATTCAGCCTTTTAAATGCTCCCCATCCACCTATCCCGGGGTATATTTACAATGGATTCTGTCCACCTTTAGAGATGCACAATTCTCTTCAAAGATGAGCTTTCAAATCTCTCCTGATATTTTGTTTGTCACCTCAGCAGGCGCTGCAAAGCCTCCTCCTGCCTTTCTCCGTCAGCGCAAACCAAAGCCACCCCCTCCCAGCATGCAAAAGGGGATTTTAACAAAGGAAACCTCTTGCAACAAAGGGTTTTCAGTCAGGTGGGATCAGAGGGAGAGACAGACAAACAGCTACCCCAGCAGAGGCTGTTAAAGTGGGTGTGTGCACGGGAACGTGTAGGAACAAGGGAGGGCAGAGAGAGAGGGTTCACCCTCCATCCAGAGACAGAAAAGGAGCTCCAGCCATGGGCAGCACAACCTGAACGTGCACACGGAGAGAGGTTTTGCAGAGCTGCCCATCACAAATCGCTTCATTGCAGGCTTTTTTTTTTTTTTTTCACTAAGAACTTCAGAGGGCGATGGTTATTTCTGCTGAAAATATTACAGCAGGAATCAGAATTCCTACAGCAGGATATCAGGAATTAATCGGGATATCAGGAATTAATCAGGATGTCAGGAATGTTCAAAGGAGAAAAAAAAATAAATAAATCCCCCCAGCACAAAAAAATCTGGCATGTGATTTTTCCTACAGTGCAAACCTGTCTTTCCTAAAAGATCAGCTCAGTTTCTGCCCAAACCTGGCTTGACCCTCACCCCCTGCCCCAGATGATTGCCACTGAATCAATAATATTGCCACTCACCCAATCATATCCTCTTTTCTTACACCTTCAACGCTTGAAATATTCTCCCTTTCTTAGAATAGAAGCACAGACAGTGTTAAAAAACACAGAAATCACTAAAACTGTGGAAGATAACAAAATTATTCCACACTCTTGGGTAAAAAACGTTCCCCAGCCCAGGTTTCACTGGGTAATAAATGAAATAGTTCTGTCCATAGGGAGCTTCCTGTGGGAGTCAGGAGGCACCGACTGAAGCAGCATCCACAAATCCTAGAAAGTCATTTTTGGGATCTCCCTGTGCTTGCTGAGCAAGCTGGAACCTGCCCTGCCTCGGCGGATAAAAGAGGACTCGCTGCAGCATTATTAGAGGGTCCAAATTGAAAATTGCTATTGAACAGGCAGGGATGGGGCTGGAGATGGACAGCTCATAGCCAGCAGGGCCTGTCTGCAGAACAAGACTCATGAGAGCTGTTTGAAATTACAGCAACAAAGGATTCTTTTAAAATGTCAGGTGCCTGTTGAGGTTGGAAGCCGAACCACAAAATTCCCAGCTGAACAAATGCAAAGCCTTGGAGACCTTGTAGTGTCCACATTCCAAGGGGTTTTGTTGCTAGATTTGAAAATCCACTCCTTTTCTCATGGCTGAAGATTGCATTTTGGTCCTTTCTGTGCCATAGGAAGGTCAATTCCTCACCAATGTAGGTCAATACCTGCAGCAAAGCCAGGCCAATTCCTGCTTCACTGTGAACGCAACCACAAGTTATAAACAAGAAGATAAAACTACCCAGCACAAGGGCTGGAGTGTGGAGGAGAATAGGAAGAGGAGGAACTTCTGATGTGATTTACTGGCCAATAAATGCAGTGAGTCACTGCAGTAATTTCCTGTTTGCAGGAGGCCAAATTCTCCCACCTCTGCGAGCTGGAGGAGTTCCTGAGCTGGTGCCTGGTGCTAGAGACTTGCACAGGATCGTTACAGGATACCACAGGGATTCGTGGCACTGAGGGGCTGGATCCTGCCTCCAGCTCATCCCAGACTCATGCAATCAGCGAAGTAAAGCAGGTGAAATGGAAGGAAAATATTTACCCAAAGAGCAGGAGGCGTCCTTAGAGGAATCAGACACTTTGTGGCTGTGTCAGACGGGCAAAGCCCAGCTCGGAAGTGGAAGGCTGTCTAACAAATCCCTTCCCAGTGAGGAGGAAACTCACTGCTGGCTCACTGTGCCTTTAATCCCTGAGCTGCAGAGCCCTGGGATTTCACAGGGATAACAGAGGAAGCCTTGGAAGGTGAAGCCTGGCTCCAGCCATGCCTCTCCCTTATCCATCCCTGTTCCCAGCTCCATTAATTAAAGGCAGCAATAATCTGTGGGGCAGGGAGCCAGGGAAGAGCCACTGCAATGCAGATCAGCTCCTGATTCCCTGCTTGTTCTACAAGCGTCAAATCTCCTTTGATCAATACCTGAATAATCCTTTCAACATCCCTGAGCCAGTGCAGAGAAAGCAGGAGATGGGATTGCTCAGGCCAGGGAGAGGAGGCACTGCCCAGTTTAAATTATAACACAAATGTGATGTTGCTCTTTTAAATCTGCCCCAGAAAGTCTGGCTGCTCTCTGCCCAGGCTGATGGCAGAGGTGATATTGTTTGGGATTAAATCTGGAATGCTTTCCAGGCCACAGCCAGGGAAGAAGATGCAGCCGATAACATCGTAATCCTTTCTTCAATCTAGGTACTTAAGAGAAATATCTGCTTGTTCAGTTGTAAATGGCCCAGCCCACAAGGTGAAATACATTTCCCAGGGACATGGGAATGGAGTTGGGATCTGATACTGAGATCTGGTGACAAGGAAATAGATTTCCTGTAAGAAGTGTCCCCGTTTTTCATGGTTAACCCCTGTGGCACCAAATACCCCACAGTCACCAGCTCACCCCTCTCCCTGGTGGGAGGGGGAGAGAGCTGTGAGCAGGTAAAAAAAGTCATGGCTGAGATAAGAACAGTTTAACAAATGAAATAATGGAATGAAATGAGAGGGGGCGGGGGAGAGAGATAAATAAACCCCAATTCAAACAATAAACACAAGGTCTCCCACCAGCTGCTGCCCTGCACTGGTGCCTCAACCCCCCAGTTCAAATACTGGGCACGATTTCCTACAGGATGGGATGTCCCTTTGGCCGTGGTCAGCTGTCCTGGCCCTGCTCCCTCACGGCTTCTTCTGCACCTCCTGCCTGGGAAAATTCCTTGATTTGAGGGAAGGACAACTGAGCAAGCACTGCAGCATCAGTTTGGTATCAAAAGCATTCTCCTGCTAAATCCAAAACCCAGCACTGCACCAGCTACGGAGAACAAAACTCACCCCATCCCAGATGAAAAGCACTTTGAGAATTCCCAAAACATTTAATTAAGGATCTCCTACTACTTTACTCACTTGCACAACCCTAAGTGAGAGGTTGCTTTTCCCTTTCCAGTAAATCAGATTTTTTTTTTTTTTTGTCTGTTTCACACAGCAGGAGAAAAGGGTTTTTTTTTTCAACTTGAAGTTAAGCTTTTTCTTAGGAAAACTCCTTTCCTCATCAGCTGCTCAGGGTTGTAAGGAAAGAGGGTGGAGCCTTCCCAGGCTGCCATCCTCCAAACCATACCTGAGTATAAAGAGCAAAGCAGAACTGCAGCCAAGAAACTCTCAAAAGCTGCTTCCAGTGTCTGCTGGGATTCCAAGGCTGGTTTTATTCCTCCCCTGCTGGAACTTGCTGCTCCAAAGACAAGAGGGAAGCTGGACTCAGCTAATTACACTGGAGGATTAATTACATTGCCATGGTCTCCATGTGATACTGGATTGATTTTTAATTTTTTTTTTTTTTTTTTAAACACAACTGAACAGGGTTTTTTTCCTCCTCTCTTCTCTTTCACCTTTTTCTGCACACACACCGTGGAGATGCTGCAAACAGTCTGCATGAGTCCTGAGCTGCTGGTCAACCAAAACATGAGTGAAAGTGAAATCTGTGGCTACAGCCCAGGCCAGGGATCTCCACTGCCTGGAGAAACTGCCAGTCCCAAGAGCTGCTTCCAGCAGAGCCCATCTCTGCCAGACTCTGGATTAACTGAGCTGAACGTTGCGAGTCCCAAGATCTACCACCCTCCTCCTCCATGCAACCCTCCAGGGATGCCTGCTCCTGCTGGTAAGAGAAAAAAAAAAAAAATCTTTATTCCCATTTCCTAGTTTGTGCTTCTTGCAGCAGCTGATGAAGCGCAGTGACCTGGGGCTCTGAGCAGCACGAACCAAGCTCAGCAATCCCAGAGGCGTTCAGCACATTCCCCTGCTCAGGCTTGGCTGGATTTTGCCGTGTTCTGCTGCTGAGCTCAGAAATTGCCCCGGTTTCCAAAGGATGCCCAATTTTCCGTCATTTCTGCCCATCTCCAGCGCTTTGCTGCTCATTTGCGTTCTGAATTGCAAGTTTGGTTCTGAACTAACAGCGAGGTGATAGACGTGACCTTCGGAATTATTAACATTTCAAAGTCGCAGCAAAGTGAGTTTGGTGAATCATTGCCTTTGCAGAGTGCTTCAGTTCCCAGGATATATCTGCTCTATCACTGGAAACCCTTCCCAGATAACAACATGTTAGCAATCTCACTGGCTAGTTATAAAACTTTTCAAAGAAACCTTTAAAATACTCTTCAAACAGTAAATAATTCCTTGTCAAAACACCAATTTATGAAGAAAGGAATCATTTCTAGAACAGTCTGAGAAACAAACTCTGCTTTTCGAGGTCTCAGTGTTTTGATTATTCAGTGGTAGGTTAAACACTGAGAAGTGCCAGAAATCGCAGCACAAAACAACAGCCCCATCTCCATTCCAAAGGCACCATTTGCTGCTCGGGATTCGCCTCCCTCCTGCTGGAGGGGTGTCAGCTCTCGTTGCCTGGAGCAGGGAAGGGAAACAAAATCACGCAACAAGAAACCACATCTTGTGGGGCTGGTTCCCCTGCCAGGATTGCTCCTCTCAGGCATCCCGGGAGCTGCACCATTCCCATCTGCTGAGCTCCCCCGGTTCCCCTCCACAGAGCCCAGCCAGATCCCACACGCGGGTTTTGGTCAGGAATATTGGTTCTGGCACCTCATGTTTTATTTAACAGCACCTTTTTCATTTCAGGCTGCTGTGTTGTTTAATCCTGAACTGTGTTTGATCACAAGAGCTGTTTTTATTCCACGAGCTGCAGTGGGAACAGAAAGCTTCTCCCTGCTCTCAGGATCCCACGCTCTGCTTCCCGTGGAGCTGTGGCTTTCTCCATGGTGTATTTTACTGGGAAAATCCTGACCTGATGCGTTAAATCCGTAATTTTTCATGGTAATATCTGTTACTGAATGCATTTTAGATAAAGGTTATTCCAAGCAGGGGGACACACAAAGCAAGGACGTGAATGCCAGAGTTACATAAAAGGTATTTCAAAAGCCAGTGGATTTAAGCTCCTAATCTGGGCAAGTCTTTCAAGTTTGGGGATGCAGGCACCAGATGCAAGGAGACCTAACACAAACAATCACAGAGCAGCTTGTTTTGACAAAGAGAGAGCCTGTTTGGACAACGAGGTATATTCTCAAATAACTGTTCCATTTCAGTGCAGAAAATCATTGTTTTGCTTTGAAACACACAAAAACCTCCAAACACACTGAGAGCCACGGGGGGGGAAGCCACTGGACAGAGCATCCTTATCTTAATTTTGAACAAATTCTGCTCCTCGTTGCTGCACTGATAACAATTCAACAAACCACAGGACAGGAAACTGCAAAGGCAGATTTACCACAACACAGGAAAATCAGAGTGTAAGAGGGGCAGAGACCTAAACACTGCTGACACATTCCCCAAAAGCAAATCCACGCTCTGTGGCACGCAGGAAAACTGAGGAGGAGTTCATTAAAGGAATTATTGAGCAGAGCCAAGGAACAAGCAGGGAAATGTGGGAATTTCCCATGAGTGATGATGAACACGGGAATCAGAGCCCGTTCCCCAGGCTGACCTCATCCTCCCACCCTTCTCCAACAGCTCAGACAATTCTGTTACTTTCAGCATTGTGTTGTGACTTTTCCAGACTCTGAACTTAGCTCTGATCCCCCTCAGAAGCGCTACATGGGTGTGAGAGTGAAGATGCCAGTGCGGGAATTGCTGAGGAAAATCCGACTTTCCAAAGGCTTGGACCCAGCTCCTGGCAAGGTGAGAAATCCCAGATGAGATTGACAGAAAGCATGGCATGATTTATGAATTATCTTGGGGAGAAAGAGATAAATTCCTGTGCCAAATTTAAAATATTGATAACCCCACACAGGGAAAACTAAGCACAGCATTGGCCTCTTCCCTAAAGAACCACGTTCCATTCAGAATAATGATTTCCAGTGCAAATAATAAAATCAAACTTCACTTTTCAGCTATTATGTAACTCAGCAAATAACAAACAAGCCACCTACCTAAGTATTTCCTGCAATTTTTTAAAATGATACACAAAAATTCCTCATGCGTGAATGAAATTGATCACAATGAAGAAATTAAGAGATTGGGTTGGGAAGGTTCCTGCCAGGGCTGCAGCATCCTGGGGCACACAGCCACAGCCCACGGAGTGTTCTGGAGGGGTCACACCTGCAGCTGCTGCCTCTTCCAGCCACCAAATCAATGCTTTTAAAAGTGAAGAAATAAATCAAATTTCAAACAGAATGAGGGCTGGGCTAGGGACAGTTCCAAGGCAGTGACAGCAGGAACTCATGGATGCTGTACATTGTTCAATCAAGGCAAAGATGGCCCAATAAACAGTAAAAATATCGCTCCAGAACCTGCAAAAACAGCCCAAAAACTCCCATGCTGCTGTAAAGATCTTTATAAAACTGCCATGAATTACCCACTTGGGGAAATCTCCCCACCTGCAGCCCCTGCTGAGCAAAACCCATAGCACAGGAGGCAATTTCACTCTGTTCATGTTACAATATTTGCCACTGTTTCATCTTCTCCTCCGTGTAAGCCTCTCACATTGAAGCTGGGCGGTTTTGTCTCCTCAGGAATCCTCTTCAGTGAAGATGGTAGCCAAAGGATCCTCAGGAAAAACAGGTTTGGAAACGCCTCACTTGGTAACAGAGCCTCCTTTTCTAGTAGGATCATCACTGTGAGGTACCCAAAGAGCCAGAGCTCTCCTGAGCCATGGTCAGTGGTCCCTGCTGGCTCCCTTCCACTCCAGCAGGCCAGCTGTGCATCACCACCCTGCCTGGCTTATCTGCCTCTTGTCTGGGGCAGGACTGATGGGAATCTCTGCTCTGTGTGTGCCTCTCCTCAGCTCTGAACGTTTTCCTCCCTTTTTTTTTCTCCAGCAGAGAAGAGGAGATCTCACCCTTATACAGAGAAACAGCTTAGACAGGTATGCAGAACACCTTGAACCCCGCTGTGCCAGGCTCCTGGGGCAGAATTCCTGTTCTATCACCCAGGGAGGACAGGACACTTCATGTCTGCTTCCCTCCCCTTTCTTCCTCCCTGCCCGGCTCCTGTTGCTGTTTCAGAGCAAGCAGAGCGCTGGGCAAACCCCCAAAGGCTTGGAGGACCTCGACATCCTGGTGGAGGTGCTGCAGGAGGATCTGAACGAGAGCCAGCTCAGGGAGGAGCCTCGGCATCCCGTGCCAGACGGGTTCTGGCAGGGATTCTCCGCGGAGCCGCGAAGCTGCCGGTGGGAAAGCGCGGGGAGCAAGGAGGCAGCTGGGGGCCTGCAGGGGAGGCAGCACGGCCCAGCAGAGCTTCACCCCGAGCCCTGCCTGAGAGATTTCCACCCAGTCCCGCGGGGAGAGCCAGAGCCTGCCTTCCGTGGGCAGCAGGAAAGAGCCCAAAGGTCCGGCTCGCCCGGAATCTTCTCCAGGACGGGCGAGAAAGGGAGCAGCTGGTGGGTGCAGGATGCTCGCCCGAGCTCCCGGGAAGGATTCTCGAGGAATTCTGTACCCCAGGAATGTCTCCTGAGGAATTCTCCATCACAGGGAGGTCTCCTGAGGAATTCTCCATCACAGGAAGGATTCTCAAGGAATTCTGCACCCCAGGAATGTCTCCTGAGGAATTCTCCATCACAGGAAGGACTCTCGAGGAATTCTGCACCCCAGGAATGTCTCCTGAGGAATTCTCCACCACAGGAAGGATTCTCAAGGAATTCTGCACCCCAGGAATGTTTCCTGAGGAACTCTCCATCCCAGGGATGTTTTCTGAGGAATTCTGCACCCCAGGAATGTTTCCTGAGGGATTCTCAATCACAGGAAGGATTCTCGAGGAATTCTGCACCCCAGGAATGTTTCCTGAAGAACTCTCCATCCCAGGGATGTTTCCTGAGGAATTCTCCACCCCAGGAAGGTTTTCTGAGGAATTCTCCACCCCAGGAAGGTTTCCCAAGGAACTCTCCATCCCAGGAAGGTTTCTTGGGGAATTCTGCACCCCAGGAAATTTGCCTGAGGAATTCTCCACCCCAGGAAGGTCTCCTGAGGAATTCTCCATCCCAGGAAATTTTTCTGAGGAACTCTCCACCCCAGGAAGGTCTCCTGAGGAATTCTCCATCCCAGGAAATTTTTCTGAGGAACTCTCCATCCCAGGAAGGTCTCCTGAGGAATTCTCCACCCCAGGAAGGTTTCTCGAGGAATTCTGCACCCCAGGGATGTTTCCTGAGGAACTCTCCGTCCCAGGACACGCCTGCACTCCCCAGCCTGGCAGAGATGTTGCTGGAAGCTCCCAGGGGCTCTCCAGATGTGGAGGGACATTTGAGGCTGACCCCAAATTCCTTCACCAGGCAGGACCTCTCTGCCCTCTCCTTCTTCCAGTTCCAGCTGCGCAGGGAGGAAAATTCGCTGAGGAACATCCCAGAGGAGAAACTGCTGGCTCCTGATGAAAATGGCAACAGGTCCTCGATTTTTCTGTCGAAATACATGGATTTCTGTCCCCTGGGGGCATCACTTTGCCCTGACCTCTGATCTAAAGCTTCTCTGCTCAAGGGGAAGCTCAAACTTGACTCAGTACACAGAATTTTAGGCAGATATTAAAAACCAGAAATACTCTGTATTTTCAGTAATGTTCCTGAGCTACAGCTGATATCAGGATAAACTCAGGGTGTTAAAATATTTAAGGGTGAATGTAGGTGTAGGGATTCATGAGAAAATTAAAATCAAGAAAAATAAGTACTGGGGGAAAAAAAAGATATGAAAAAAGATATTTTCCATGCTGCAGACACTCTCAGAGTAATTATTTGTATTTTAACTGCTAATAAAAATGGATGGGAGGATTACCCAAAACCACAAACTGGAGCACAGATTCCCAAAGAACTGGGAGTGGCTGTTCTGCTGGAAATGAAAGGAAAACAAAGCTTTTCCTGATCCCAGTAAAAACCAGTATTGCCCTGGAATGGGGACAAAATAGCTATTTATAAGGAAAAAATTAAATTATCTAATTAGGCTCCATGCAGTTTAGGTAGATTGGGATAGCTGGAATCAGATCAGATTGACAGAAAGCATGGCATGATTTATGAATTATCTTGGGGAGAAAGAAAGAGATAAATTCCTGTCCCAAATTTAAAATATTGGTAACCCCACACAGGGAAAACCAAGCACAGCATTGGCCTCTTCCCTAAAGAACCACGTTCCATTCAGAATAATGATTTCCAGTGCAAAGAATAAAATCAAATTTCACTTCTCAGCAATTATGTCACTCAGCAAATAACAAACAAGCCACCTACCTAAGTATTTCCTGCAATTTTTTAGATGATAAACAAAAATTCCTCATGCGTGAATGAAATTGATCACAATGAAGAAATTAAGAGATTTCCACTCCCACGTTAATTCACAAGCAAAAATTTCCTCACTCCTAAACTCACTTTCATAATGATTGTACACTCAAAAGAGCACTCAAAGGCAGGAGCACAAACTAAATCAAATCATTCTGAGTTCTACTGAATGGCGAAAAATAGGGTCAAAAATCCATTTAAAAAAACACCCCAAAAACCCCAAACCAGACCAAACCAAACAAACAAAAAAACACCCCAAAAAACCCCAAATACAGCAAGAAGTGTCAGAGTTGCTCAGCCATATTTAAGGATATTTTGCTACAAGAAGAACAAGTAAATAAGTACAATCAATGCCTGCATTAAATTTTCCTCCCTGAGGAAAGGAAGACACACCCAAATTCACAAAAAAAAAAAAAATCAAAGAGTCTTTTTGGGATGAAATTCGGTAGAAAGTGAATTTTGTAAATGGTACTATATTTTTGAAAACTGTGCTCTTTCAGTTGTTGAGTGAGACTGAGCACACAGAGGAAATTGAGCTCTCCTCCTCCACAGGACTCAGTTCCAGTTTGGAAATTTTCCTTGGGAATTTTTTTCTTTGGGAAATGGGATTTTTTTTCCTTTTAAGAGCGAGTATTTCCCTTCCCTAAGCTTTTAGGGATCTTGCACCCATTTCCCTGCACAGAAAGGGATTGCAGGCAGCAAGGATCAGCTCCTGGAGAGGAATGGGATGAGAGCAAGAGGGGAGGAGCAAGAAATCCTGGCAGACAAAATCACCGACTGCATTGTTCCTACAGAGAGCAATAAACCCTTGAATATCCCCAGATTTCAGGATTTTCCTGCATTAGTATTTTATGCTTTAAAATACATTCTCCCTGTTCCTTTGGGGTGTTTCAGCCCCTCCTTTGGGGTGTTTCAGCCCCTCCTTTCTCTTCTGATTGTTCCCAACTGAGTTCTCTTCCAGGCTGCTGCACAAGGCTGTTGCCCAGGGAAGGAGGGCTCTGACTTTTGCCCTGGCCCAGAGATTTGCATCCCTCAACAAGATCGACGAGAAGGATGCAGAGAAAAGGGTAGGAGGCTGATTTGCCAAGGGAAAAAAAAAAAAAAAAAAAAAAAGTCACTTTTTATCACCCTGCAATCCTCTTTCACACCCAGCCAAGCACCAAGAATCCTTCTGCTGTCCTGGAGAAGAAGGGAAAATGGGAATGGGGAGGGAGTGATGGAGCACAAGTGGGAACAGAGCCCCAAAATCCCAACTCCCCACTTCGGCATCTAAGAAAATGTTGTTGTTTTTAAACTATTTTTGCCTTTCACTGCAACTTTGTGCCCTTCTTCCCTTCTCAGACTGCTTTACATCTTGCTGCAGAAAAGAACCAGCACCTGATGGTGAGTGACCTGATCTCCCTGGGAGCCAACGTCAACGAGCAGGACAGCTCTGGGAAAACTCCCCTCCACCTGTGTGCAGAGAACGGGTATCTGAGAGTTCTGGAGGTAAATTGGGTGGTTTTGTTGAGCAAAAGCAACTCGTGCACGTTCTGGTGCTTGAAATAACTCGGGGTTTTCCATATAGCTCTGCTCTGATGTGGTTACAGCGGGGTTTGGCGGGCGGGGGGGGGGGGAAGGGTATTTTTGGCACTGCCAAAGGTCAGGAATCACCTGGATATTCTTCATTTCAGGTCCTGAAAAGCTGCAAGAACAACGGGGTGCGTGTGGACGTGGATCTGCCTGACCACTGTGGTAGGAGGGACAGCTGAGCTGCACAGGGCTCGGTTTAGATCCCAAATCTCTAAATACAGACTTGCTCCAGGCACTGGCTTTGACTTTCCCACGGGTGTTCCACGCAGGTTTGACACCCCTGCACTGTGCTGCTCTTGCCCACACTGTGCTGGTGACAGAATGCCAGAGCACTGCCAGGGACACCGGCACGGGGAGGTTCCTGAGGCTCCGGAAAGCCCAAATCCTGGAGGGAATTCTCTGCCTGCTACAGATGGGAGCAAAGCCCCAGCTGCAGGTGAGCACCAGCCACAGCAGATCTCTACCCTGGCTTAAGTGTTCCTGTCCTTGTGCAACCCCAGGATTTGCTGTCACCTGCAGGTTCTGAATTCATGTCAAACCTCCACTCCCTGCCCAAAACTCGAGGAGAACACAGAGCTCATGTGTTTGCTTCAGACTCATAAACCCCAGGCACAGGATGTTCCTCGGGAGGTAACTATGGCTGCTTTACAGAGGCAATGTCTAATTCCAGGATTATTTTCCAGGATTAAGCAAATATTCAGTGCTTTAAAAACAGGAAAAAAAAAAAAAAAGTTACAGCTCTTTTGTTTTTTCCAGGGTCTTTTTTGCCTCTGTCAGATAAGAGTTCCCACCAGAGTACATGCAATAAATGTAATAATATAATAAGATTTCAATTAGAAATACAAACTTAAAGCCCCATTTCAAGTCTCTGAGGTTCTCCCAGAACCCAGCAGAGAAAAAAAACCAAAAACATTTCAGTCCAGTTCAGCTGGAAATTGACCATTCTGGTCTCTTCACCTGTACAGAGCTGCAGCCTGCTGGATGCTCCCAGAGGAATCCCCGCTCCCCCAGCTGCAGATATCCTACCTGAACTTGGCTCCTTGTCATCCTCAGACCTCCTTGATGTCCTCCTCAAAGGTATTTTGTGGCAGGAAGTTGAGTCCAGGCAGCTGGGGAGTTTTGTGTGACTCAGATGGAGCGGCTCAATCCACTCCCTGCCCTGCCATCCTACAGAATCATTTGGGGTGGGAAAAAAAAAAAAAAATCCCCAAAATCGTCCAGTTCAAACCTCCACAGCGTGGAGCTGATGCAAAAGGTGCTCAGTGCCTCATCCCAGCCTTTGGATTTCCTCATTTTCCTTGCAAACCTCCTTCCTCCCCCAAAGCCAGCCAGAAAATGAGGGAATAAATCCCTCATTTAGCGGGAACGCCTGGGATTGAGCTGAGATTTGCTGCTTTGTTGCCTTCCAGGGAAATGCTGAGAGCTCTCATCACCTGCATCCGATGGGCCACCTGCTGCAGGAGAGCAACCAGGGGACAGAAAATATATATTCTATATTCTAAATATAGAATATGTTATGTTATGTTATATTAGATCTTGAACTGACTGCTGCAAAGATCTCAC
Organism: Vidua chalybeata; assembly: GCF_026979565.1. Classification (NCBI taxonomy): domain Eukaryota; kingdom Metazoa; phylum Chordata; class Aves; order Passeriformes; family Viduidae; genus Vidua; species Vidua chalybeata. Next base: position 1,867,281 of record NC_071552.1, on the reverse strand, counting down.
CCTGACCCAGAATTAAAGAGCAAAGGGATAAATGAGGGAAATCCTCGGTGAAGGCTGCACCAGGAATTCAGTGTTAGGTGCTCCAGGAAGAATTAGATCTTTCATTTTCTCATAAATTTGTGCTTCTCTGCTCAGGTCTGAGGTCAGTCTGAAGCTCCGATGATTTTTCATGCAGGTGTTTAGCCCAAGACAAAGATTTTAACCATCCAGGGCCAAGTCTTGAGGGTTTCAGTCTAAAATTAGGCTCTACACTCCAAATTCAACGCTCAGATAGACTGAAAATCTCAGTCATTTTAAACATGAGCTCTGGGAATTCAGAGCCTAAATATTTAAAATATTTAATATTTTCTGCAGTATTTGGCCAAGGCTGGAGTGGTCACACTTTAAGGCAGTCTCACGGTGAAGTCCTTCCAAAATAAAACGCCGTGCTGAGCATGTTTTCTCAACAAAAATCAAGCTTTTTATTGATGCAATCAGAATTTCGCACCCACAGTGGATTGTAGGTGAAGTCTGGGACAAAGTGTTTCGAATCAGCTCCTTTCTAACAGATCTAACAGAGGATTTTGCCTTTATAAAACTGAAATCTACAGCAACAGCTTTTGAAGGATCATTTTTTGCACCAAGGTGGGATCACAACAAGGAGCTGAAATGATCCTGTACTGCCAGAAAACCAAGTTATTCAGTAGAATTACTACAAACTGGATCAGTTTTCTTTTTAATTATTTCTTCCCAGACTTACTCTCACTTAATTTGAACTTCTGGTTGCGAGTTTGCTGGTTTCTATGAAACTTCCCTGTTTGCTACATAGGGAGCAATTCTACTTTTACAGAAGCTAAACCCAAAACCCAAAACTGATCCAGCAGCCCCTCACGTGTCTCCTGTAGGGGGAAATGGGAGATTTCCCCGTGAAACCACTGCAGGATCCAGTGTAAAGTACTCAGCATTTTTGGGGAATGTTTTTAATGAACCCTTTGCATTTGTTTCTTGTTAAAAAAAAAAAAAAAAGATTATTTTTGTGTTATGGGGTTTCCTTAAGTGTTAAGCTCCAAGAGCTACATTGCACAAAGTGAATTAACTTTGAGAAGTGGCAGTGTTGATGTGAATTCCAAGGGGATTTAGGTCATCTCCTATGATTCTGATGCCCTGAACAGCTAAAGAGTTCTCTCTTGTATTTTCTCTAGTCTGAGGGAGACATAAAAATTCATAATCTTTCAGTATTTCATTAAAAAAAAATATATATTATATGTTATTCTCATGATGAGTTGCATAACTCATCCACCTCCTTCCAAAGCTTTGCCTCATGTTTTAATAATCTTTGGTCTTTTCTTTTTCCCTTTTTGTCCCAGGTTTTATAGGTATTTTTCCTCTCTGAATATTTCTCTCTGTCCCCCCATCACTGCCCATCCTTTTTTCTGTTGGCATTTTAACTCACATCTGCTCTCATTGAACTTTTTATTCATTTGAAGACAATTTAAGGAAGAACTTCTGGCTTAGCTCAGCTTCCATTTGTGGGATTGAAGGCTCAGATCCAGCTCCTTCTTTTCACTATAAACCAACCAAGAAATCCCACACCACGAGGGTGAAGCAGAGTGTTGAACAAAGACAAGAGCAGCCATAAACATCTGCAGGAAAAAAACCCAAAAAAACCTGAATTTTCTCACAGGATTTCTTTAAAAAAGCATAGAAAGCTCTCATTTAATAATGCAATATTAATATTTTAGTCATGGGCACCATTCAGGTGAAAGGACAGGAGTATTAAACTGTTCCTATAGATGTCATTTATTCAATATACTCAGAGATGAACTTGCTTCTACAGTATATTCTACCACAGTTACCCATTAATTGCACTGTTAATTGCTTTACATTGTTTCTCTGCTCCTTCCTGTCAATAAATGCATTTATTTCATGCAGTAACTTGGTTTTTTCTGTTCTTTTTGATTCATACTAAGCTCACAATAGAAGGGACATCATGGAAAAGGCAAATTAAGCAGAGTTTAGAAGCTGAGAAGTGTGGGAAGGTTTTGTTGTTTTGGTTTTTAGGATGGCAGAAATCTTCCAGCATCCTCCTCTCCCACCACTAATTCCAAAGGGAATGACAGGACCCAAATTCCTGGCAGAAGGGTCTGGAGGGATCCAGCTGTGTCCCAGCCCTGGTGACAGCAGAAACCCAACCCCTGTTTGGTTTTCAGCCTCCAAAAAGTGTCCTTGAAACCCTGATTTGCTGCACAGCCATGGTTATTGCACCAAAGGCTCTTCCCCAAGGCTGCTGGATTTTGCTCAAAGGAATTTTTGCACCTCCCAGAGCCCAAAATCCTCTGCTGAGGAGCACGGGGACTGCTGCCCACTAAAACAGATAATGTCAGGCAGAGAACAAAGCCATGATTGTAACTAAACCACAGGCAGGCAGAGAAAATAAATTATATATATTTAAAAAAACCCTAATTCCCTCAAACAAAGGAATTGTACAAACAAACAAAAAAAAAAAAAAAACAAAACAAAAACCCAAAGACAAACAAAACAAATCCGATTTTTTTATGATGAGGAGCCAAGAAAAGAGCCAGCAGGGAGTGGGAGGGGGGTTGGACACTGAAGAAAATAATCCACAACCCTCTGGAGAATATTTGGAGAGTGTGGCTCAACAGCTGCCCCTCAGGAGGAAATCCTGACATTTCCTCTGCTCTGCATTTCCCATCCCTCCTCTTCTCTGCCCAGGTGCTGCCAGCCAGGCTGGAGGAGCCAAATTCCCGAGCCAGGGAGGAGGGAGAGGCTGAGCCCCCGGCAGGTTTGGGTTCTTTCAGAGCAGTCCTGCCCATCGAGTTCTGCTTTTCCTGCTCGCTTTGTGGCTGGGGAAGCTGGGAGGTGAAGGATCCAGGTGAAAGCCAGGCGTGTTCCTGCAGCTGTGGGGAGTAAATTTGGAGGAGGGAGAACCACGAGCTGAAACCTGAGTGTGTCAGGCAGGGCAAGGGAAAAGGAGGGCAGGGAAAAGGACAGCAGAGCTCTCATGTCATTGTGGAGTGTCATCCTGCTCATTTCATCAATATTTACCCCAAAATTTCGCTTGTCCTGAGGACAAACATCCATTTTCCCCCCTGCATCCATCCATTTTACCACCTGGGAGCTGCAGGATGTGCCATAAGAAATTCCTGCTTTGGAATTTTTGGAATTGTTCCTTCCTGGACAACAAGCGGGCTGTCACTCCAGGCATCCCCACATATTTATATCCACCTTGAGCAGCCCAGCTTTGGGGCTCACTCGGCTTGGCAGCAAGGTTTTGGTGGATAAAACATCACTTGCCAGGCATAAAACCCCAAGAAAATGTTCCCCAGCTGGCATCAGGAGGGCCCCAGGCACTGCTCGCTCGGAGGAGCTGCTACACCCATGAGAATCCTGTCTGGGTAGGTCCCAGCTCTTCCTTATCTCTGGTTGTTATCTCTAGCCATCAGCAGCAGCCCCAGAAGTTTACAGAATCTTGTTTTTTTCCGAGCAGAACAAGATCTCCCAACGCAGGCGCTGAGAGGTGTGTGGGATGAGAGGCAGAAATCCCCACAGCACGTTCAGGATCCAGAATAAACACCCAGCTCGGGCCAAAACAAAACAAAACAAAAAAAAAAAAAAAAAAACCCAAAAAAACAAACAACAAAAGAAACCCCAAAAACCCCAAACAAACAAACAAAAAAACCCTAACAAAAAGCCTAATGGCAGATTTGAAATATTCCGTTTGGCAGATTTGAAATATTCAGCTTTGCTTTGTTTTAAATGAAAGCCCCTGGGTCCCTTTGCTGCTGATGAGTAACCAGTTTTTGAATCCTCCACAATTATTTCTGGAAAGGCATTTGGAGCTAATTGGGTGCTAGAGGCAGAGGAACACACACCAACCTGCCTTCAAAGCTCTACGCCGAGGCCAAAAATATTTTCACCCTCATGAACCCTGAGACTTGAAGCATTTTAGAGTCCATGGAGCACAACCTGCTTAAAACTCCAGTTTTAACTCCCTTCAGCAGCTCTTTCTGCTCCTTACCTAGAGGCCCTGTGGGGCTAAAAGGTGTTTTTTGCAGCTCTGCTGAGGCTGTGATGAAATCATTTAAATGAGTAATTTTAATTAAGAAAAAGCCGCCTGCTAGAGAGGCTCTGGGGAACGCCAGGGAGCAGAAATTAATCAGCCAGGGCTCAGGCTGGCCAGTTTCTGGTTCCACTCCCCGTGATTCCAGTCCCCAGGTGTGGCAGGCACACTCTTCTCTCTCTCAGGATTATTTTCCTAGAGGAGCAGAGAGGAAAGAAAGAGAAAACAATTTCTATTTCTGCTCCTTGTTTTTCCCATGTGGAATGTGTTTGGAGAATTGTTTACCTGGGGTGATTGCTTGGTTGGATTCTGGTGAGGATTGTTTGAGCCTGGTGGCCAACCCAATCCAATCCAACCCAACCCAACCCAACCCAATCCAATCCAACCCAATCCAATCCAACCCAATCCAATCCAATCCAACCCAACCCAACCCAATCCAATCCAATCCAATCCAATCCAATCCAATCCAATCCAATCCAACCCAATCCAACCCAATCCAACCCAATCCAATCCAATCCAACCCAATCCAATCCAATCCAATCCAATCCAATCCAACCCAACCCAACCCAATCCAATCCAACCCAACCCAACCCAACCCAACCCAATCCAACCCAACCCAACCCAATCCAATCCAACCCAATCCAACCCAACCCAACCCAATCCAATCCAATCCAACCCAACCCAATCCAACCCAATCCAACCCAACCCAACCCAATCCAATCCAACCCAATCCAATCCAATCCAACCCAACCCAATCCAACCCAACCCAACCCAATCCAACCCAATCCAATCCAACCCAATCCAATCCAATCCAACCCAACCCACTGTGGCTGGACTCTCAGAGAGGGTCACGAGTTGTGAGTTAGATTTGGCAGTTAGAACAAGTAGGTTTGTAGTTTTAGTATCTCCTTTAAATAGTAAATTAATGGATTATAGCGTGGTTCTAATAAAGAAATCATTCAGCCTCCTGAGCTGGAGTCAGACATCAGCATCTCCTCCCAGCGGGTTCTCCTGCGTTCACAACACCCAGGTGTGCCTGCTGTGGCTGCCAGGGGATGTGAGCTTTCTGTTTCGCTGGAATCCTCACTCACAGCCCTGCTGTGATGTTCGAAGCTGATAAACTTCTGCAGAAGCCAGCAGTTCTTCGAGCTCCGAGCCAAGCTGCTGTTTGCTGAGGTGCAGCACTGTGAAAATCCCTCCTGGTGACATTTACCTTGTGACAGAGGCCATTCCAGCAGGGCACTTCATTTTCTCTCTTCACAGCACGCTATTTATTTCCTCTTGTCTGTTTAAACCCAAAAACCTCAGCTGCATTCCCTCGCTGAATAAATAAACTCTGGGGTTTAACTCCCCACATCACCTCTTCCTCTAGAACCAGAGCTCCAGAGATAACATTTATATATTCTATTTTAATATATAATAATTATATATAATATATTTTAAAATTATATTTTATTTTTATATTTTAATCTGTCTGTCTATTAAACATTCCTGTTGCAAAAACACAAATAAACCCTGGGGTTTAGCTCCCCACATCACCTCCTCCTCTAGAACCAGAGCTGCAGAGATAAAATTTATATTTTTTATTTTAATATATAATAATAACGCTGCATAATATATATTTTAAAATATTTTAGAATTTTATTTTATTTTTATATTTTAATCTGCCTGTCTGTGAAACATTCCCGTCGCAAAAACACAACTACAAAGCCTAAGTGAAAATAAACCACTTCCAGCCACTGCGCTGTCCGTGGGATTTGGATAAATTCAGGGCTCTCTTTGGCCTCCATCCTCATTTGCTTAAATTTAAATTGTGATTCACCTGGCTTTTCAGGATTATCTCAGAATAACCAGTCTTCAGGCTTGGTTTTTTTTTGCCTTTTTAACACAGAAATCCAACCCCAAGTGCCAGAATTCCTGTGCCCATCTGTGACCCCATTGTGGTCGTGATTCCTCAAAAAGGATAAAAAAGAGCAGCAATAAAAAAAAAAAATAAAAAATAAAAAAAAAATAAAAAAAAAAAAAAGAAAGGAAAGGAGAAAATAAGGAAAATAAAAAGAGAATGTGCCACTTTCACAGCCCCAGGTGATGGTGGTTGTTGCTCTGGAGGTGGCAAATGACCCCACAGAGCCACGGGTTGTGCTGGCACGGGCTTGGCTTTTACCTGGTGGGGCTCAAGGTCAGCTGCACCTTTTAGGGCCCCGAGTCCTCCGAGAGTTCACTGTGGGCAATTCCTGCAAAATCCATCCCCCGTGCCTTGGCTTTGTCCCAAAAGCCACTGCCCAGCCTTTCCCCAGAAGTGTTAAAAAGTTATTTCAGCGTTTAGACGGCTCCTCTTCATGCGATTGTAAACCGAGGGTTATGTAAACACAAATCTCCTGCAGCAGAGCCAAAACCTGCTCTGAATTATACCTGGAGAGCGAAGTTTTAGTGGGGAAAAAAAAAATAAGAGCTTGATAAAAGTAGGCTCATCATTTGCAGTCAACATATTCCACTTGTGGCTCCTTTTGCTGAGAAACTTCTTTGAAATTCTACAGAGAAATAAGAGGAAAATTTGGCTTATCTGACTTGTTAGCCATTGGTCTTACAGACAAATCAGTGCCATGGAATTAAAATAAATAATTTCAAAGCCCGATGCCCAGGAAGAAAAATAGATAAAAATAGCTAAAATGAGCTAAAAAATAGCTTTAAAACAACTAAAACCAACATGAATCTTATGTAACAGAGTCTGAAATCACCAGTGATTAATTCAGCAAGGGGGAAAACGACAGAATTCTAAACCACAATAATGAATTGTATGAGTTTAAAAACTCAGGGGTGATTTCTCAAGCCCCAGAGCTGGTTTTGCTTTGCTCTTCAGGAGCTGCTTGAGCCGGTGTGAGATTTCTCTGCTCAGTAACACGGTGGATTTAGATGCTCTTTAGCCAACAGCTGCTCATTTCCCCGTTTCCTCTGAAAGCCGACCAGAAAGCTGCGTTTTTTAGCCTTCCCCTCATTTTTCCTGCCCCTTTCCCAGGCTGAAAAGCGAAGGCGGGTGGTGACTCAAGGCAGCCAAGCCTGGGAGGGTGACTCAGGCATTAATTCTTGGGTTTGATTCATCCCCAACCGTTTTATGCCAGGAAAAGGCCGGCCTGGCAGCCGGGATGGGTTCTGTGGAAAAGGGAAATCCTGCGTGCGCTCAGCAGCCAGAAAGCGCCCGGCTGCCGCTCCCATTTTATCACAGTTTATTTATTTATCTATCCCTCCGCTGAGATTTGTGCCCATCAAGGGCTCTAAAATGTTTATTATGAGCAGACGGGAAAATATCACCCAGAAATGCTCTGGATTATTTGATTATAAATTCCAGCACGAGGAATTTATAATCAAATTTAAAATTTGATTATTATAATTCCGGCACGAGGAATTTACAATCAAATTTATAATTTGATTATTATCATTCTGGCACAAGGAATTTATAATCAAATTTATAATTTGATTATTATAATTCCGGCACGAAGAATTTATAATCAAATTAACGAGGAAACAGAAAGCTCTGCTGGATGTGGGACATCTCCAGCGTGGCACAGGCAGGCAGGGGCTGGGATTTCTGCTCTCGATGACCAAGGTGAGGTCTCACAAATAAAAAATGCAGCATCAATTCCCTCTTCCTCATCCTGCAGGGAGCCAGGCTGCCCTCTGCTGTGGGAATAACGCCGGGATGAAGGAACCCTGCCGGGGTTTGTCACCCCCAAAACCCCCAGAAATCCACCAAAACCAGGTCCCTGAATTGCACTGTAGAACGTGAAAGCCACAGGGGGCAATCCAGCTGTGGATAATTAAATTTTCATAGCAAATCCCAAAAATACGCCGATTTCTCGGCAGCTTTTCGCTTTAGGCTGCAGAGTTTATGATGAGCATATCCCAAAACCACAGCTGAGCCCACACGAACTGCTGATCCCTGGTGGTAAATGAGGATTTGTGGACTGGGGTAAATGGGGTAAATGGGGTAAATGAGGTAAATGTGGTAAATTAGGTAAATGGGGTAAATGAGGATTTGTGGACTGAGGTAAATGGGGTAAATTCAGTAAATGGGGTAAATTCAGTAAATGGGGTAAATTAGGCAAATGGGGCAAATGGAGTAAATGGGGTAAATGGGTAAATAAGGATTTGTGGACTGGGGCAAATGGGGTAAATGGGGTAAATGAGTAAATGAGGATTCGTGGACTGAGGTAAATGGGGTAAATGGAGTAAATGGGGTAAATGGGGTAAATGGGTAAATGAAGATTTGTGGACTGAGGTAAATGGGATAAATGAGGTAAATGGGGTAAATTAAGTAAATGGGGCAAATGGGGTAAATGAGTAAATGGGGTAAATGGGTAAATGAGGATTTGTGGACTGGGGTAAATGGGGCAAATGGGGTAAATGGGGTAAATGGGGTAAACGGGTAAATAAGGATTTGTAGACTGGGGTAAATGGTGTAAATGGGATAAATTAGGTGAATGGGGTAAATAAGGATTTGTAGACTGGGGTAAATGGGGTAAATGGGATAAATTAGGTGAATGGGGTAAATAAGGATTTGTAGACTGGGGTAAATAGGGTAAATGGGATAAATGGGTAAATGAGGATTTGTGGACTGGGGTAAATGGGGCAAATGAGGTAAATGGGGTAAATTCAGTAAATGGGGCAAATGGGGTAAATGGGGTAAATGGGGTAAATGGGTAAATGAGGATTTTTGGACTGAGGTAAATGGGGTAAATGGGGTAAATGGGGTAAATGGGTAAATGAGGATTTTTGGACAGAGGTAAATGGGGTAAATGAGGACTTTCCAAACCCAGGGTTGCTGCAGGGACCCTGAAACTCCATCTTGCACAGGAGCAAACCCTACAATCCCAAACCAGCCCTTCCCTGGCCCTGTTCCACAGGAATGTTCCTGGACTGGGCAGGGACCAGCTCTGCTCGGTGACCCGTGGGGCTCAGATAACTCCCATAAATATTTCACACCAATCTTTTCACTCTCCCTGCCATGAAATATTCAGCAGCGAAGGAAAGCTCTCCTCACTCCCCGGTAACTCGCCCACTTGGCAGCTCAAGCTGCTCAGGGCAATAAATAAATCCATGGCCCTTTTCCTCTTCTTTTTCTCTCTTTTTGCAGCCTTGCCTGGAACACAGCTGGAAAATGATGAGGAGTGCCCAGGTGGGGTTCACTGCAAAGGAGGAGAACAGAGCCTGCCAGCCTGCCCAGCAGGTAACCGTGCATCATTTATCAGATGATTTGCTTCCCAGTCACATATTCCGCAGTGAAAATGCACTCAGGTTGAATTCTGCTGCGATAATTCTCAGATAATTGACTGGGCTTGATGAAATTCGTGTTGCGACAGGTAAAAAAGCTTGGAGAACAAAGGCAGGGCGCTGGGTTTTGTTGTCATAAAATATTGTCATTGTCCGTCGCATCGCAGGAGAGTTCCCTTCTGCATCGCGTAATCAAACATACTGAAATAAAAATATTTCTATATTGAAAATATTTGAATAATTTCAGTATTGAAATGTTTGAATAAATTCAATATTGAAAATTTGAAAATATTGAAAATGTTAAATAATTTTAATATTGAAAATATTGAAAATATTGAAATATATTCAATATCAAGCAGTTTTTATTTTATATGTTTAAACACACATATTTTTCTTTCAATATTTCATTGTTTAATATGTTTAATTGTGTTTTATATATTTTTATTTCAATATGATATTGTTTAATGTGTTTAATTATGTTTGATATATTTTTATTTCAACATGACATTGTTTAATATGTTTATTTACATTTAATATATTTTTATTGCAACATTTCAATATTGAATTTACATGAAATATAATCTATATTGAATATATTCAATAGTGGAAATATATTTAATATTCAATATATAAAATATGTTATATATCTATTAATATATATGTTATATATCTATTAATATATATGAAATATATTATACTTCACATATGGTATATATTAAATATTATATATATTTAGATACTATATATTATACATTATATCTATTATATATTTTTTATATTATATATACATTATATATGTATATATCTATACATATATACATATATATTATATATACATTATATCTATTATATATAATGTATATATAATATATATTATATATATTTTTATTATATATACATTATATATACACATATATAATATATATCATATATGTCTATTATATATAATGTATATATAATATATATCATATATTATATGTATTGTATATTATAATTTGTATAATTATATATCATTAATGTCTCATCTATTCTATAATTATATATTATGTAATTAATATCTTTTATATATTATACATATATTCCACATTCTATTTTTTATATTAGATATTTTTCTATTGTATATTATATAATTAATAGTTACAGATTATATAATTCATATTATGCCTACAAAAGACATTCAGCAGTAAATTACATATTTCAAACATCGAAACCGGGGCATACTTTGGCCGAAGCAGGATGCATTTATCTGATTTTCAGCATAAACACGCCGCAGTGCCTGACCTGCCAACGCATCCACTCGAGCGGCTTTGCAGAGATGATAAAACTGAGCGGACCTTTCTGCTCTTCCAGGCTTTTTCTGCCCCGGGGGGAGCAGCAGCACGGCGGTGCCGTGCCCGCCGGGGACGTTCCGCGCGGAAGGGGCAGCGGGGCCATCCCACACCTGCCTGCCCTGCCCCGTGGGCTCCTTCAACCCCAGAGCTGGCCAAAGCTCCTGCTTGCCCTGCGGCTCCGGGGCGGCGCAGCCCGCGGAGGGACAGCGCACCTGTGCGTGCCTCGGGCCGGGCCAGGTGTTCCAGGTACGGGCGAGCCGCGGTGCCCCAGCGCTCCGGCCACAGAGAGAGGCACAGCCTGCCCGGGCATTGTCCTGGGGAAGGCTCTGAGGTCGGAGGAAAGAATGAGAAACAATTCTTGTTGCCCTGATTTTCATAAACTTTTATAGTTCTTTTGAAAGTTCTAAAGTTCTCACAAAACTTCTTCAGCCTTCTGATAATGTTTGCGTATTTCTAGTGGAGTTGTCATGCACGTTCATGTAAATAATGATTGTTTTGCATTCTTGTGGGAAGAAAGATTTGATGGACTGTTGGTTTGACCAGTGTGGTTGGAGAGGTGGCAATTCCATCCTCCAATCCACTGCCACTTTTAAAATTCTATATATTGCGATGTTAGAAATAAAATCTGCTCTTTTTCTCTTTTGAACCCACCAAACTTCTGTGTACTCACTTCATGTCCAATAGCGACAGTGGCCCAGCTCTCCGGCCACAGAGAGAGGCACAACCTGCCTGGGCATTGTCCTGGGGAAGGCTCTGAGGTCGGAGGAAAGAATGAGAAACAATTCTTATCTCCACTTGCTGCACCTGGTGCTGCGCACACGTGGAATGTGTCGTGGCGTCGCTATTGGACACAAAATGAGCACACAGAAGTTTGGTGAGTTCAGAAGAGAAAAAAGACCCAGTTTTATTCAAACATCTGGTGTTTATAGAACTCCAAAGGTGACCGTGGATTGGAGGATGGAATTGCCACCTCTCCAACCACACTGGTGCAAAGATTAATCAGTCATTTCTCTCCACCTACAGAGAAATATGTAAAATATTCTATTTGTACATGAAATTGTGTGGGGACTCTGACTCTCAAATATGTGAACATCATCAGAAGGTTAAAGAAGTTTTATGAGAACTTTCAAACTTTCAAAAGAACTATAAAAGAAAACTTAACACTTTCAAAAATCAGGGCAGCATGATGGAGATTTGTTGACCAAAGGGTGTTTTTTTGATTGGACACTGGATGGTGTTTGGGTTTGAAGGATGAATTGGGTGAAGCTGTTTTGGACTGGCTGGAAGGGCAATGGGTTTCTTAATAAGTATTGATTGTGATTGATCAGCCTGCTGGAATCGTGGAGTTATCCTGGCTTGAAAGCAAAACCAGTGAGAGACTCCAAGTCAGAAATACAATTATATACATAACATATACATTACAGATATGAAATACATTCAATACATTCAATTTCATATATTGTATAGATGAAATATATTCAAAATTGAATTATATCTTTAAAATATTGAAACTAGGAAATATAGGGGAAACAAATATTGATACTATGGAAGGTTTGGCGTGGCTTGTGGACACCAGATTTACAAATATTCTGAATTTCTTGGGGTGATATCAATGGTCCCCATTCAATATATATGAAATACATTCAATTTCATATATTAGATATATGAAATATATGTATGTTTTATATATTTATATATAAGATATTACATTTCATGTATTAAATTTCATATTTTGCATATATGAAACATATTCAGAGTTGAATTATGTCTTTAAAATATTGAAACCAGGAAATATAGGGAAACAAATATTGAAACTAGGAGAAGTATGGAAGGTTTGGGGTGGCGTGTGGACAGCAGATTTGCAAATATTCCAAATTTCTCAGGGTGACATCAATCCTCTCCCTTTAATATATATGAAATATATTCGATTTCATATATTATATATATGAAATACATTCAATTTCACATATTGTATAGGTGAAATATATTCAAAAATTGAATTATATCTTTCAAATATTGAAACTAGGGGAAGTATAGAAGGTTTGGGGTGGCGTGTGGATGCCAGATTTGCAAATATTCGGAATTTCTTGGGGTGATATCAATGGTCCCCATTCAATATATATGAAATACATTCAATTTCATATATTACATATATATATGTTTTATACATTTATATATAATATATTAAATGTCATATATTGTATATATGAAACATATTCAGAGTTGAATTATATCTTTCAAATATTGAAACCAGGAAATATAGGGGAAACAAATATTGAAACTAGGGGAAGTATGGAAGGTTTGGGGTGGCGTGTGGACGCCAGATTTACAAATATTCCAAATTTCTCAGGGTGACATCAATCCTCTCCCTTTAATATATATGAAATATATTCGATTTCATATATTATATATATGAAATACATTCAATTTCACATATTGTATAGGTGAAATATATTTAAAATTGAATTATATCTTTCAACTATTGAAACCAGGAAATATAGGGGAAACAAATATTGAAACTAGGGGAAGTATGGAAGGTTTGGGGTGGCGTGTGGACGCCAGATTTACAAATATTCCGAATTTCTCGGGGTGACATCAGTGCTCCCCCTTCACTGGAAGGTTTGGGGTGCCGTGTGGACAGCGCCCGCAGGTTCCTAAAAAAGCTGTGTTTGAATTTCCAGCCCCGAGACGCCCTCTGCGTCTGCCCCCCCGGTTTTCGGAGCTCTGGGAGGGATGGAAAATGTGTCAGCCAAACCTACCCCGCGTGCCGGGACTCGGCCTCCCGAAACCAGGAGGGGCAGTGCCTGGGCAAGAGAGGATGGGCTCGCTACTGCTCCCACAAGGTAGTCAATTTTTATTTTTTTTTCTGTCAAATCCCCAAACCAGGCAGAAAACGCCCCAAAAAAGCAAAATTCCCAAGCTCTCCTTCACAGAGCACACCCAGAGTGATTCCCCAGGGTTATTTCTGTTTTCTGAGAAGTTTTTGCCTCTTTTCCAGCTTTAGGAAACCACAAGGTATTAAGTTTTTAAAAATTTTTTCTTTTTATAAATCCCAAAACCAGGCAGAAAACACCCAAAAAAAAAGCAGAATTCCCAAGCTCTCCTTCACAGGGCACACCCAGAGTGGTTCCCCAGGGTTATTTGTGTTATTTGTGTTTTCTGAGGAGGTTTTACCTCTTTTCCAGCTTTAGGAAACCACAAGGTATTAAGTTTTTTTTAAATTTTCCTTTTTATAAATCCCAAAACCAGGCAGAAAACACCCCAAAAAAAAGCAAAATTCCCAAGCTCTCCTTCACAGGGCACACCCAGAATGGTACTCAAAAGTTATTTGTGTTTTCACAGGAGGCTTTGCCTCTTTTTCCAGCTTTAGGAACACAAAAGGCATTATGGTTTTTTAATTTTTTTTCTGTCAAATCCCCAAACCAGGCAGAAAACACCCCAAAAAAAAAGCAAAATTCCCAAGCTGTCCCTTCACAGGGCACACCCAGAATGGTGCTCCAGGGTTATTTGTGTTTTCACAGGAGGTTTTGCCTCTTTTCCACCTGTAGCAACCCACAAGATGTTAAGGGTTTTTTAAAATTTTTTCTTTCTGTTAAATCACCAAACCAGGCAGAAAATACCTCAAAAAAAAGCAAAATTCCCAAGCTCTCCTTCACAGGGCACACCCAGAGTGATTCCCCAGGGTTATTTCTGTTTTCTGAGAAGTTTTTGCCTCTTTTCCAGCTTTAGGAAACCATAAGGTATTAAGTTTTTTTTTTAAATTTTCCTTTTTATAAATCCCAAAACCAGGCAGAAAACACCCCAAAAAAACTAAAATTCCCAAGCTCTCCTTCATAGGGCACACCCAGAATGGTGCTCCAGGGTTATTTGTGTTTTCTGGGGAGGTTTTTCCTCTTTTTCCAGCTTTAGGAACACACAAGGTATTATGTTTTTTTAATTTTTTTTTTTTTTCCTGTTAAATCCCCAAAGGTCTGTGCTGCCCCCAGGGATTTCCAGGGCTATGACAAATCCCTTGGGCTCTGCATTTGCCACTCGGAGAGCCTGGAGAGGGTGTGCAATTCCCAGTGCAGGAGGCAACAAAAATCCACCCTGCAGCTCACCTGTGCAGAGAGAAAACCTCAGCTTTTCATCACCCACGGCAATGGCAGCAAGGTGACAAAAATTCTGATTTCCAGCATCTCCCTGCTTCCGTCAGACCCTGCCCCTCGTTCTTTTTTTTTTTTCTCAGAAAATTCTATGCAAAAACAAAAGAAAACAAAAAAAAAAAACCAAAAAAAAAACCCCAAACCAAAACAAACAAAAAAACCCCACAAAAACCCCCAAAAAACCAAAAACAACAACAAAAAAGCCAAAAAAAAAACCCCCAAAAAACAAACAAAAAACCCAAAACAAAACAAAAAAAAAAATCCCTGAACGTTTTCCTATTGCACACATAAAGTACTTTTTAATTCTGTTGCAACCATGAAAAAAAATTAAGGTTAAAAAAGGAAAAAAAAAAAAAAACCCTAAATTTTTTTTTTTTTTTTTTCTTTTAGACTGCTGTTTTCTTAGAAAACTTAAGGAAAGTTCTACCAAGACCAAATTTCTCTTTGGAAGATGTTTGTGCTGCAGGACAACAAAGCCATCCAGCACACCTCGTGGAGATGAGCGGTGAGGAAAAGGAATTATCGGGGTTTTTATTGGGGTTTGCACACAAAAAGCCTTTCCATGGGGTTTAAAACACAAATAATGGGAGATCTCAGGTTTATATCCTGAGAAAAATGTAAATTTGGCACTCCACACACAATTGATCCTGCTCAGTCCCAGAACACTCATTTGAGATTTGTGTCTTTCTAAAGGAAATTTGTGTATTTCCCATGGAAATTTGTGAATTTCTAAAGGAAAATTGTGTATTTTCAAAGGAAAATTGTGTATTTCCAACGGAAATTTGTGTATTTCTACAGGTAATTTGGGTATTTCTGAAGGAAATTTGTATATTTCCAATGGAAATTTGGGTATTTCTAAAGGAAATTTGTGTATTTCTAAAGGAAATTTGTGTATTTCCAATGGAAATTTGGGTATTTCTAAAGGAAATTTGTTTATTTCTAAAGGTAATTTGTGTGTTTCTAAAGGAAATTTGTTTTTCTAAAGGAAATTTGTGTATTTCCAAAGGAGATTTGTATATTTCCAAAGGAGATTTGTGTATTTCCAAAGGAAATTTGTGTATTTCCAATGGAAATTCGTGTATTACTAAGGGAAATTTGTGTATTTCTAAAGTAAATTTGTGAATTTCAAAGGAAATTTGTGCATTTCTAAAGCAAAATTGTGTATTTCCAAAGGAAATGTGTGTATTTCCAAAGGAAATTTGTGTATTTCTAAAGAAAATTTGTGTGTTTCCAATGGAAAATTGTGCATTTACAATGGAAAATTGTGTATTTCCAAAGGAAATTTGTGTATTTTTAAAGAAAATTTGTGTGTTTCCAATGGAAAATTGTGCATTTACAATGGAAAATTGTGTATTTCCAATAGAAATTTGTGTATTTTCAGCAGTACAGGAAAAATATTCAGGCGTTTCCTTCCTAAATGACAATAAACAGAGCTGGAATCCCTTCTCAACTCCTCGACCTGCACAGATTTTTTTCTTGCGATTGAGATTTTAATGCATTTCTTTTTATTTTTTAAATGTATTTCTTTTTTAATGTAAATATTTTACCAATTTGAATTTTACCAAGTAAAATGCGATGGAGCTAAAAAAAGAAAAAAAATAAATTTCCCTCAGAATTCCAGATCCAGGTCAAAAAGCACAATTTGCACAGGCAGAAAATTAATCCCAGTGTCGGGAAAAACTCGTTTGCCCCTGTGCAGGTTCATTGACTTCAGCCAAGCTGCTGGATCAAAAAAAACCCCCTAAAGGTTTTAATTGAAACAAACAAACAAAAAAATTAAATTTAATTTTAAAAATTGCCCTAGAATGAGAAGAATGTGCTAAAAATAATCCCATTTGGGTTTAGAGTTTGGGGGCTTTGCTGAGCAGATATTCTGGAAGGAAAAGCAAAATTCAGAGCAAAATTCATCGTGAAAACACAAAATTATTAATTTTAATTTTATTTTTTCCACTCTATTTTGTAGCACTAATAATTAATTTTTTTTCTACCACCAGGGAAAGGATTTTTAGGGGTTTATAATCCTGACCCTCAATTAATTCACGACCTCGTGGTGCTGAATGAGGCTTCAGCACGGCATCAAACGAGTCCTCCAGGTGAGTTCTGCAAAGCTCCTGAATTCGTATTGAATTAAAAGATTTCCAAATGAATTTTCACATTTCTCCATGTGCACACAGCCCCTCCCCTGCCCTGGGGAACTCCAGGTAATGCCCTCAGAAAATGCCAAAATAGGGAGAATTCAATGTATCCATGCTGCTCCCTTGGGCAGAGCTGGGATTGTTCTGGAATTCTCTTTTTCTCCTTTCACACTGTCTTGACAGAGATCCTAACTGTGAAAATTAAAATTTTATATATATTTTTAATATATATATTTTATATATTTTATTTATATCTATATATATATATAATTTATATATATATACTTATATATATACTTATATATATACTTATATATATACATATATATAAATATATATTTCATACAATATAATATATTTATATTTACATCTACATCTACATTTATATTTATATTTATATTTATATTTATATTTATATTTATATTTATATATATTTATATATATATTTATATTTATAGTTATATTTATATTTATATTTATATTTATATTTATATAATACTTCTATGATATTTATTTATCTATATATATTTATATAGTTATAATAAAAATATGGTTATACAATTATAGTTACTTATATAATTATGGTTATATAATTATATTTATATATATAGTTATATGTATATATACAATTATATTTTTAGAAATAGTTATATGTACATATATTTATTCTTTTATATATATTTTAAAATAGTTCTAAATTGATATTTTTACATTCTATTTTTTATATTTTAAAAAATTTATATTTATATTACATGTATTTATATATTTATATGTATTTATATAGTTATATGTATTTATATGGTTATATATAGTTATATGTATATATATAGTTATATTTAATATGTATTATATAAAATATATATTATATATTATATATATACTATATTTAATATATATTATATATAATCTATATTTATATGTATTGTTATATATATAAAAATATATATATACTATGAATATATATTTATATTTATAGTTATATATATATAACTAGATATATTTTTATATATAGTTATACACACATATATTTTTAATATATATCTTAATATATTTAGAAATATACCTATTTTAAACTTTTACATTTTTTACATTTTACAAAATACCTATTTGTATATTTTTTTATATATATTCCCGTGATCGATTTTAGATCTTTCATTCATTTATGAACGTATTGATGAATAGAAAAAAAAAAAAGGGATTTCTGTGTGCTGAGGCCGCCCTGTGCCCTCACAGATCGCCCTGGGCCTGAGCAGTGCGGGGATCCCCGGGAACAAATCCTGAGCCCCCCGAATTCCACGTCCCAACCCCATTTTTTTGGCATCCTCAACCCCATCGCCTGCATCAGCGGCAACGTCACCCTCGTGTTCATCCTCTCCGGGGAGCATTTCCCGCTTTATGATGTGTAAGTGCAATCAAAACCACACCAGAACTCCGCTGATGCCGTTTCACATCAGCCACGAGAAATTCCTCACCTTTTTCCAACACAGGATTGAAAGGAAACATGACTAGGAACAGGAAAATTCTCATTATTAGACATAATTCCATGTATTTTTCACAGAGAGGGCTGTGCACAGCAGGAAACATTTAAATCATCAAGAAATTCACATTTGCTTATTAAAACCAGGTAAAATTAAGTCTCTGCTTACTGCTCCTGATGTCTTGGCAATGCTGTTTCTGTCCTAGAACTATTTTTGAGCAGGTAAATTAAAATTCCTGCTCCTTTGGGGTAATTGATGTGGTTTTTTTGGGGGGAAAGAGGTGGCTGGATCATCCCAAAATAAAGCTGGGTGAGGAAATAGTGGAGCCTGAAATCCCAGTGATGCTCCTTAATTCACTGCTGTGCTGGGCAACAACTCTGAATTTAGAAATCCCCACCCATTTATGAGCCTAGAAGAAAAAATAAATTAAAAACAAACAAAAAAAATAAATTAAAACAAAACGAGCGACGACAAGAAATTTTCAATATTTTCCCTCCTAGAAACAACCTGTACAACACAAACGCTGAATTTGACTGGGGAGATTTCCGGAGCCTCAGGGAGGAAATCAAGGAAATTTCCAGAAATTCCTCAAAATTCCTCCTGTTCCTTTTCCAGTTCCAGGCCCCCGGCACTTACGTGCTCCAGCTGAGCAGCAACAAGCACAAGAGAATGGTTTGTACCCAGAAAATCCTTCTTTTTTTATTTATAATTTCCCTCTTGCAGAAGAATTTTGTGCTCCAGGTGAAAATTTGGAAGTGTGGGAAGCTGCAAAAATAACAGTGAGCATCTTTTTATAGGGAAAAATGGGGCAATTCCTGGAAATTTAACTGCGTAAGTACAAAAAAATGAATTTAAATAACTACAAATATGAAATTGTGTTGTCGTGCAGGACCTCAGCAGGGGGAAACAAAACCCTAAGTGGCTTTTCGGGTTTGTACCCAGAAAATCCTTCTTTTTTTATTTATCATTTCCCTCTTGGAGAAGAATTTTGTGCTCCAGGTAAAAATTTGGAAGTGTGGGAAGCTGCAAAAATAACAGTGAGCATCTTTTTATAGGGAAAAACAGGGCAACCCCTGCAAATTTGACCGTGTGCAAAAAAGTAAAGTGCAAAAAAATAAATTTCAATAATTCCAAATATGAAATTGTGTTGTCATGCAGGACCTCAGCGGGGGAAGCACGAAACCTTAATCCTCCTTTTTTATTTATAATTTCCTTCTTGGAAAAGCATTTCGTGCTCCAGGTGAAAGTTTGGGAGCTGCAGAAACAACAGCGAGCATCTTTTTATAGGGGAAAACGGGGCAATCCCTGGAAATTCGACTGCGTAAGTGCAAAAAAATGAATTTAAATAATTTCAAATATGAAATTGTGCTCTCATGCAGTACCTCAGCAGGGGAACACAAAACCCTAACTGCCTTTCTGGATTTGTACCCAGAAAATCCTTCTTTTTTATTTATAATTTCCTTCTTGGAAAAGCATTTCGTGCTCCAGGTGAAATTTTGGAAGCTGCAGAAACAACAGCGAGCACCTTTTTATAGGGGAAAACGGGGCAATCCCTGGAAATTTGACCATGTAAGTGCAAAACAAAATGAATTTAAATAACTAGAAATATGAAGTTGTGTTGTCGTGCAGTATCTCAGCGGGGGAAGCACGAAACCTTAATCCTCCTTTTTTATTTATAATTTCCTTCTTGGAAAAGCATTTCGTGCTCCAGGTGAAATTTTGGGAGCTGCAGAAACAACAGCGAGCACCTTTTTATAGGGAAAAACGGGGCAATCCCTGGAAATTCGACTGCGTATGTGCAAAAAAAATGAATTTAAATAATTCCAGATATGGAAATGCGTTGTTGTGCAGTATCTCAGCGGGGGAAGCACGAAACCTTATTCCTCCTTTTTTATTTATAATTTCCTTCTTGGAAAAGCATTTTGTGCTCCAGGTGAAAGTTTGGGAGCTACAAAAACAACAGTGAGCACCTTTTTATAGGGGAAAGCGGGGCAAATCCCTGCAAATCTGAGCGCGTAAGCGCAAAAGATGAGTTTCAATAATGAAAGGCAGGCGGTTGTGTCGTGCTGCAGTACCTGAGGGTGATGCCAGCGGGGGCACAGTGCCATGAGGACGGGCCCTTCCTGCCCAGCGTGCCCAGATTTGCTGTCCAGGTGGGAATCGGCAGGAGAAGGGAGCTGCAGCTCAGCCCTGACTGGGCAGCGATCGCCGCGGGCACCTCGGCGCTTCTGCTGCTGCTGGCCGCCGCCCTGGCGTGGGCCGTAAGTAAAATTATCCTGAATTTTTAGAGATTATGATACCATTTTATACAATGGAATCACCATTTGTCCATTCCTAATTTTAAAAGAATATTATCTATAATATTATATATAATCTCTGCGCTTCTGGTGCTGCTGGCCGCCGCCCTGGCATGGGCAGTAAGTAAAATTATCCTGAATTTTTAGAGATTATGATACCATTTTATACAATGGAATCACCATTTGTCCATTCCTAATTTTAAAAGAATATTATCTATAATATTATATATAATCTCTGCGCTTCTGGTGCTGCTGGCCGCCGCCCTGGCATGGGCAGTAAGTAAAATTATCCTGAATTTTTAGAGATTATGATACCATTTTATACAATGGAATCACCATTTGTCCATTCCTAATTTTAAAAGAATATTATCTATAATATTATATATAATCTCTGCGCTTCTGGTGCTGCTGGCCGCCGCCCTGGCGTGGGCCGTAAGTAAAATTATCCTGAATTTTATAGGGAATATGATACCATTTTATACAATGGAATCACCATTTGTCCATTCCTAATTTTAAAAGAATATTATAAATCATTTATATTAAAAAATATACATCATGTATATAATATATGTGATATATTATATATCATTTATATGATTATATAACATATATGTCTTATATATTATATAATATATCATTCCTAATTTTAAAAGAATATTATATATAGTTTCTATATCAATATATAATATACAATATATATATTACATATGATATATAATATGTATAGCATATATATATCAATATATATCCTATTATATATAATCTCTGCGTTTCTGCTGCTGCTGGCCGCTGCCCTGGCATGGGCAGTAAGTAAAATTATTCTGAATTTTTAGAGATTATGATACCATTTTATACAATGGAATCACCATTTGTCCATTCCTAAATTTTTAAAGAATATTATGTATCATTTATATAATAGTATATATATTATATATTATATATTATATATTATATATTATATATTATATATATTATATTATATATTATATATTATATATTATATATTATATATTATATATTATATATTATATATTATATATTATATATAAAATAAAAACGTTATATACATACAGGATATATATATAACATAACGTAACGTAATGTAACATAACGTAATATAATACAATATAATGTAATATAATGTATTATAATATACTATATATATTATATATTAGATGTCATTCCTAATTTTTAAAGGAATATTATATATAATTTATAAAATAAAGTATATAATATATATAATATATATATAATCTATATATACATGATTATATGTCATATTATATATCATCTCTGCACTTCTGCTGCTGCTGGCTGCCTCCCATTTATTTTGGATTTTCTGAATGTTATTTTTGATTTTGTGATTTTTTTTTTTTAATATATTTGAGGATTTTGCGAATTTTCCTTTGAACTTTGCAGCTCCTGTGCCAGGGCCTGGGCTGGACACAGAGGGGCAGCCCCAGCCCCGCGTTCCGGAGGCAGCAGCTCAAGTACAACCTGGACAGATATTCCTCCAAAATTCCTGCTGTTTTTTCCATGGAAAAACCTCACCCCTCGCTGCAGCACCAGGCTGGGAGCTCCTGCAGCGCTCCTGGGACAGGTCAGGCAGCAAAAAAACCCAAAACCCAAAAAAAAACCCCAAAAAACCCCTAAAACCCGGCGGGTTCTGCGCAGAATGGAGCCCAAATTCCGCGTTCAGGCTGCTCAGTCGTGGGAGTCGCAGGCATTTGCGTTCAGAACCGGCCTGAAAGAGATAAAATAGAAAGAAAAGAAATAAAATTCCTAGAAATGAATGAAATTAGGAAATGAAAATTCCTGTTTCCAGCCCGTTTCCTGCCGAGAGGGGACCCCTGGGAGCCCGAGGAACAAATCGACCTCGAATCTTTTAACACCAAGGTTTTCTTCGAGCTGCTGCTGAGGCAGTCCCAGTCTGTCACCACCACCCTGGGCCACTTCAAAGAAGAGGTAAAAATCGTTATTTTCAATAATAATAAAATTATTCAGTAAGAATTAATTTTTCTGCATCTGCTTTTCATGCAGAAAAGCCTAAAACAGTAAATTTTGTCTGTTCCCATTGTTTCATCAACCCTTGACTATGAGGCAGATGCTTTATTTCAATTTTCATCTGTTTAGGACATGATAAATAAATCTGTCCTCATTTTATTAAGTATTTTCTAAAAGTGGGAAGAGGAGTTTTAAGTTAAGGAGAGAAGTTTTAAGGTAAAAATTTTGATTTTCTTAGAATTTTTTCTCTTGGTACTGAACTGACAATTTTTGGAAAGGGACTTCAGCTTCCAGCTTCAACTTTTCATCTGTAAAATGAAAATAATGTGGATTTTCTACACTGGAGAGCTGCAGTTTAAACTGAGGAGAGATGAATAAATGACTAGATGAGGATGTTGCTTTAATTTTATAGTAAATATATAATTTTTGCTGCTGAAATCCATAGGAGAGCCCAAATCTGAGTCCACTTGTGGCACTCTGATAGCGCCAGGTGAGGTTTTTAAAGACAGCAGAGGGAGCTGGATCACAGTGAGCATTTAACAGATAAATAAAAAATAAATAAATATCAATTTAATTATAAATAATAAAATATAAATAATGTGGGGGAAAAAAAAATCATCATTCTCCAACCTGAGCCAAGCTGGCATCGATGTGTTTACATCAAAAATTGTCCCCAGTTTGGGTTTTAGTGCATAAAGGGAAATTTCACCAGCTCCAAATTATCCCTTCACTCCTAATATCAGCTTTTTATTTTAGTTATTTATTAATTTTTCTTTTTATTTTGGACCTCAGGTAAAAGTTCTGTATCACAGGGTAATGAATGAAATCTCCTTGCTGAAACACCTTTGGCTGAAGGCTCTGAGCACCCCAGGAAAGGGGGAGGAGGATGAGGTGGCAGAACAGCAGGTAGAGCTCAGCTCAGCAAGAGTTATAACTGGAATAAAGGAAATTTGTACGTGGAATGACGAATTGATACCTGAAATAACAAATGGAACTGATACATGGAATTACAAATTGCATATATACATGGAATAATAAACTGAATTTATACATGGAATAATAAATTGAATTTGTACACGGAATCGTAAATTGCATTTATACATGGAACAACAAATCACATTTATACATGGAATAACAAATTGCATTTATACATGGAATTACAAATTGCATTTATACATGGAATAATAAACTGAATTTATACATGGAATAACAAATTGAATTTGTACACGGAATAATAAACTGAATTTACACATGGAATAATAAATTGAATTTGTACACGGAATCATAAATTGCATTTACACATGGAATAACAAATCACATTTTTACATGGAATTACAAATTGAATTTATACATGGAATAACAAATCGAATTTATACATGGAATAATAAATTGAATTTATACACGGAATAACAAATTGAATTTGTACATGGAATAATAAATTGAATTTGTACATGGAATAACAAATTGAATTTGTACATGGAATAATAAATTGAATTTGTACACGGAATAATACATTGAATTCTCTTCTAGAAATTTGAGGCACAGCCATGTAAAATGTCACTTTTAGCGCAGCAGATATTTAATATTTTACAGGCTGCAAAAGAATTAATTTGTCCATAAACAAGAGGTGACACCTAAAAACTGCAAGGGACCAGAGCAAAATAACAAAAAAACTCACTTGAGAAAGACTTTAAATATAAGGCAACATTCAAATCATATTTGCAACATTTTTATTAACTTGGAGGGTGTGGAAAAAATCTGAGAGTCTGGGACAATAACCACAGGAAAAGGCAGCATTTTACGTTGCTGCAGCATTTATTGAGTCTGGGACAATCTGTTATTAATCCATAATTTAAATTTTAGAAGAAAAGGCAGCGGAGGCCAGGAGGTTTGATTTGATCAAATGACAT
This sequence comes from Vidua chalybeata, assembly GCF_026979565.1. Classification (NCBI taxonomy): domain Eukaryota; kingdom Metazoa; phylum Chordata; class Aves; order Passeriformes; family Viduidae; genus Vidua; species Vidua chalybeata. The sequence continues at coordinate 1,842,653 of NC_071552.1, read as the reverse complement.
TTTTGACAGAGATCAAAGAGGCTCTGTGCTGTTCCAGGTGCCTTTCCCCGGGTCCCCAGGGTGCTCTGGAAAGTCTCAGAGCCCCGGGTTTTATGGCATCCCTGAAGCCTCAAGTGATCCACGCGAGTTCATCCCACAAAAACTGATCCCACTGCTCCAGGCCGTGCTTCAGCTGCTGGAGGAAAACAGAAAAAACGATTTATCACCTGAGAGCCCAGGTAAGAGAGAAGAGAAAGGCACTGCCACTTGCCCTTATTTTATTCTGATATTATTTCAGCTTTACATCCACAAGATTCTCCACCTGACAGCTGCAAATCAGATTTTGGTCCCATTTTGTTGAAGATCTCCTTGGGTGGAATTTTGAGCTTAATTAAATTGGTGGAAATTTGCACCAGGTTGGGATGAGCCCTGAAATCACCTCTAAGACTCAGTTTTCCTTGCCAGCCCTCACCAAAGTTTGGGTAAATTTCAGAAAGTAATTAATTTCTTGCAGAATATCTATTTCCCTCCTGTTTTTTGATTTATTAAAGAGACATGGATATTGATCTAGCACCAATATCCAACTGTGACGGACAAAAACTCTCTGACAGTTTGAAGTTAGAAAGTGTATGTTCATTGCGGAGCCGGGCAGCGTGCGGGACAGCTCCCAAATACACACTGCACCTTTCCAATGATTGCAGAGTCCTTTTATCCACACCAGAATTGAATACCCAAAATACATATTCATCATTTGGTACATCCCATTCCTCCCTTCCTATGCTAATCATTCCCAAAGCCGTTAAGCATGCGTAGTTTGTTCCTTGAAATGGGTCGGTGGTCCCTTCCATGGGGAGGGGTCCCAAAATGAGGAAGTAAATGAAGTCTTCCTCATTCTGACCTTTCTGCCTTTTCAATGCAAATATGACAAATGAACCTTGGTAGAACTCCCATTCCCTGTCTTCAATTGGTTTCAGAACAGAGGAGGCCCACAATTGTCTCATGTTCCTAAAAGCTGTTTGTCAGTTTCTATATTCTTCATTACAAACCAGCTAACGAAACATTGCGTTGACAAGCAATCAATTATTGGTTAACTACTAACTCATAACTTCAAGGCCTACTTACAGAATCCCTTTATTTTAATTAACTCTAGTAAGGCTTATCTCTAACTAAAATCTTAGCTCCTCTAAAATCTCTAAATCTCTTAAAGTTTATGTTTCATTTTCTTGTCTAGGCTACTCCTCAAGGAGCACTTTAAAGGCCTCTGCTGCTCACACAGAGGCATTAAAAAGTGAAGAAAATCAGGAAACCACTCCAGCTTCCATGATAACCCCTGCCCTGCTGCCCTCACCTGCAGGAAGGATCACCCACCTGCAGCAGGAAATGCAGACAAGGTGAGAAACCCTTGTCACTCCCTGCTTTTTTGGGGCATTAAAAAATACCTTTTTTGCAAGTTTTTTCCCCCCTCAGGAAGTTTCTCTTTGGAGGAAAAAGGAGATCCCTGGCGTTGTGCGGGGGAGGGCGGTGAGTTTGGAAAAGCAGAGGTGACTCCAGGCTGCTCGTGCACATCTGGCTGCAGGTTCCTCTGGGAGAAGCACAGCTGGGAGCGGGCACAGCTGGAAATGTCCCTGCTGGCACAGGAGATGGGCGCCGTCTGCTCCTTCTATCAGTCGCCCAAGGTTGGCATCGTGGCGCCTCACACCTCACACAGGAGAAGGAAGTTTTCCCCTTCCTACCCCAATTCCTTTCAGTTTTCCCACTGAAAACGGAATTTTTCAATTCACAAAAGTTGAAGCAAGAAGTAGTTTATCAGAGAAGGAGGAAAAAAAAACCCTCATTACGGGAAAGCAAAACAGAACTTAATTCAGTTTTCCTCTCTCAGTGCCAAGGCACAAGAAGCAGTGGCCTCATTTTCAGTAACTTTTGGGTATTCAAGCCCACTGAGGGCACCTAAATGAACAAGGATTTTTTAAATGGCACTTAAAAAAAAAAAAAGGATTTTTAAAATCCATCCCACTGATGGCACTTAAACGAACAAGGATTTTTAAAATCCCACTGATGGCATTTAAATGAACAAGGATTTTTAAAACCCCACTGATGGCATTTAAATGAACTAGGATTTTAAAATCCCACTGATGTCACTTAAATGAACAAGGATTTTTAAAATCCCACTGATGGCATTTAAATGAACAAGGATTTTTTAAAATGGCACTTAACAAACCAAGAATTTTTTAAATGGCACTTCAAAACCCAAGGATTTTTAAAATCCATCCCACTGCTGGCACTTCACTGAACAAGGATTTCTAAAATCCCACTGCTGGCACCTAAACGAACAGGGATTTTTAATTTCTGGCTGAGTGTTTTACACCTCAGGCTCAGAGTGGGGCTCAGCTCTCCCTCAGCTGCTGCTCCTGACCATGCAGATGGGATGTCCATCCTTGCAGGGGCTGCAGAGCAGGGCTGCCACCCTGGATTCACTCCTGGGAGAGCTCTCAGAACGCCACAGCCGGGCTGGACAAGCCCTGCTCCAGAGACACCTGGATGAAGTGAAACGTTCCAACCTCAACCCAGAGCTGGCAGTGCCCAAACAGCCCCAACACTTCCTGGAAGAACTTCCCCAGCAGTTGTCCTTCTGCCTGCTGAGCTGGCAAAGCCCAGACTGTGACCTCAGCGAGCAGCAGGTGAGTTTGAGGCATTTTCTGGATGTTTTTGTCACTTTTGTCTGGCTGGTTTTGTCATTTTCTGGGTGTTTTTGCCATTCCATGGTTACCACAGCACCTTAAATATTCCACAAATTCAGATGTTCCAGGGAATCGGACTTCTCTGCTCCTGCTGAGCACAGAGCTCTTTGTTGGTGCAGAAAATCCCACTTTTTGAAATGTGTTTGACAGAAACACCGCTGGGAAGTTGAGCATTGCCCGGGCTCTGTGACTCGGATGCTGCACGTCTCAGGGATGAAGATTGTAAAGCTGGAAGCTCTGAGACAGAAATGTCTCTACAGAGTCCTGGATCTCTACAGCCACCTCCAGGTAGAGGCATTTTGTGATTTTCCTGCCTCCCGATTTAATCCTGACCTTAACAAAAAAAAAAAAAAAAAAAAAAAAAAAATCCTCTCACCCTGACCAAAAATCTACAGCAACCTCCTGTGCAGTGTTGTTGATGTCGGTGAACCCAATGGGAAGAATGATGATGTCTAACTTTATTTCAGAAGGTTAAATGATTGCTTTATTATAATTATGTTATAACACATTAATATGCTATATAAAAGAGGATACTAAATACTACATGCTACTTTCTCTAACTATTATATCTAACTAACTTACAACTCGTGACCCTGTTCTCCAGAGCTTAGACATAGGTGGATCTGATTGGCTCTCAGGCCTAAACAATTTATTATGATTTAACCAAGAGCTCACTCCAGGTAAACAATTCTCTAAACACATTCCACAAGAGAAAAACATGGAGCAGAAATAGAAATTGTTTTCTCTTTCATTTCTCTCTGTGTACCTCAATAAAAAATCCTGAGAGAGAGAGAAATGTGCTTGCCACAGTGCAGAACCCCACTCTTCTAACCCCAGCTCTAGAAAAAACAGGTTATTTTTATTTAAAAAAACCACATTTTCTCACTCTGCTCATCTGCTCCAGGCTGCGGCTTGCCCAGAAGGTGTGAGCAGGATCCTGAGCAGCTTCAGGTGCCAGAATCCAGCTGAAGAAGTGGCCCGGGAGGTGGCTGAGAGCAGGGAGCAGCAGCAAGCAGCCAGAGCCGTGGATTTCCTCCAGAAGCACCATCAGGAGGGGGATCTGCTGAAGGGGTTAAACGCAGAGGCAGAGGCTGAGCTGAGAAAAATGCAGGCACAGTTCAGGCTGGAGCTTCAAACCCTGACAGAGGAGAAGGTACTGGGGGAGCCCTGGGTGCTGGGAATTCCAGCCTTTCTGTGCTGGCAGGCACTGCCCCCCAGGAGAACACGGCACTGACCTGGGGCCGTGGAGAAGCTTCCAAGATGGAATGGTGGGACTGGGATTGGGGGGGGGGAGTTTGGAGAGAAGTGTGTGATGTCACAGGGTGGGAAACGCGGAGTTTAAGGGTTTAGAATGTAGTAATGTATGTAAAGCAAGAAGGAGGGGGTAGGACAGAGGCTGGTCCTTCTTCTTCTCCATCTCCTTCTTCTCCTCCTTCTCTTTCTTCTTCTTCTCCTTCTTCTTTCTTCTTCTCCTCCTTCTTCTTCTCCTCCTCCTCCTTCTTCTCTTTCTTCTCCTCCTTCTTCTTCTCTTTCTTCTTCCTCTCCTCCTCCTCCTCTTTCTTCTTCTCTTTCTTCTCCTCCTCCCTCTTCTCCTCCTCTTCCTTCTTCTTCTCTTTCTTCTCCTCCTCCTCCTCCTTCCTCTCTTTCTTCTTCTTTTCCTTTTTCTTTCTTCTTCTCCTCCTCCTCCTTCTTCTTCTCTTTCTTCTCCTCCTCCTTCTTCTCTTTCTTCTCCTCCTCCTCCTCTTTCTTCTTCTCTTTCTTCTCCTCCTCCTTCTCTTTCCTCTTCTTCTCCTCCTCTTTCTTCTCTTTCTTCTTCTTCTCCTCCTCCTTCTTCTCTTTCTTCTTTTCTCCATCTCCTTCTTCTTCTCCTCTTCCTCCTTCTTCTCCTCCTCCTCCGTGGGTTTGGGTGGTTTTGTGTAATTGGATAAAAAAGTCCACATTGCAGAGCACGGGTGGTTGGTTATTGGGTTAAAAATAAAAATAATTTAGATGTCATTTGTTAATTGCATAGTCTTTCCTTAAAACACCTCGTGGAGAGAGAGACGGGGCCATTCTGGAGCTTGTGAGTGAAATGCTGTAGAACTTACAGCTGTGAGACTGGGGTAAAGATAAAAATATCTGTATTATTTATCTGTTATTTATATCTAATAAACATTTGAGCCCAAACACAAAACACCATCAATCCCAACCCTGACCAAGGCAGAAAAAGGAGGACGAAACATCAGGATTGCCATTTTTTAACAGCCACACAGAGGGTGCGGAGGTCAGGAAAACCCCCGGCTTTGCTATTTCAGGGATATTTGATGGGATTCCCAATGATTTAAATTTAATGATTCAATTTAATTATTTTGCCTTGTGCTGTCAGGGCAAAACTGGAAGAGTCTTTTTGGACATTGACAGAGTTTTTTTGGGAGTTTTAGTTTTTGCCTTGTGCTGTCAAGGCAAAAAATTGAAGAGTCTTTTTGGACGTTGATGGAGTCTTTTTGGAAGTTTCAATTTTTGCCTTGTGCTGTCAGGGCAAAACTGGAAGAGTCTTTTTGGACGTTGATGGAGTTTTTTTGGGAGTTTCAATTTTTCCCTTGTGCTGTCAGGGCAAAAAAATTGAAGAGTCTTTTTGGACCTTGATGGAGTCTTTTTGGAGGTTTCAATTTTTGCCTTGACAGCACAAGGCAAAACTGGAAGAGTCTTTTTGGACATTGACAGAGTTTTTTTGGGAGTTTCAATTTTTCCCTTGTGCTGTCAGGGCAAAACTGGAAGAGTCTTTTTGGACGTTGACGGAGTTTTTTTTGGGAGTTTTAGTTTTTGCCTTGTGCTGTCAAGGCAAAAAAATTGAAGAGTCTTTTTGGACGTTGATGGAGTCTTTTTGGAAGTTTCAATTTTTGCCTTGACAGCACAAGGCAAAACTGGAAGAGTCTTTTTGGACGTTGACGGAGTTTTTTTGGGAGTTTTAGATTTTGCCTTGTGCTGTCAAGGCAAAAAATTGAAGAGTCTTTTTGGACCTTGATGGAGTCTTTTTGGAGGTTTCAATTTTTGCCTTGTGCTGTCAGGGCAAACATTGAAGAGTCTTTTTGGACGTTGACGGATTCCATTATTTTCATCCCCTCCGCATTTCTCATTTCAAAACCGCAGCGCTCCCGCCCTTCCTCGAGCCTGGAACTCTTGGTTTTCTCCCCAACTCAAGGCCAGAGAAGGGGAGGTGCTGCAGGGGACGCGGGGACAGCCGTGTGGGGACCTGGTGGCCTACGCCCTGCTCGCCCAGAGCCACCTGCGGCGCGCGGTGACTGCGCTCCAGGACTGCCAGCGCCTCCGCGGCACCGCCCTGCGCGCCCGAAGGGAGGGCACAGGCCTGGGACACCTCGTGGTGCGAGAGAAATGCTCCTTCTTCTTTAAAGAGTCTCTGATTTAAAATTCTCCCTTTTTAACTTTAAATTCTCCTTTTTTTATTTTAAATTCTCCTTTTTTTTAAACTTTAAATTCTCTTTTTTTTATTTTAAATTCTCCCTCTTTTTAACTTTAAATTCTCTTTTTTTTTATTTTAAATTTTCCTTTTTTATAACTTTAAATTCTCTTTTGTTTATTTTAAATTCTCCCTTTTTAACTTTAAATTATCTTTTTTTGATTTTAAATTCTCCTTTTTTTTAAACTTTAAATTACCTTTTCTTTATTTTAAATTCTCCTTTTTTTTAAACTTTAAATTCTTTTTTTATTTTAAATTCTCCTTTTTTAAACTTTAAATTCTCCTTTTTTTTTATTTTAAATTTTCCTTTTTTATAACTTTAAATTCTCTTTTTTTTATTTTAAATTCTCCTTTTTATAACTTTAAATTCTCTTTTTTTTTATTTTAAATTTTCCTTTTTTAACTTTAAATTGTCTTTTTTTATATTTTGAATTCTCTTTATTTAAAATTCTCCTTTTTTCTTTTTTTATTTAAAATTCTCCATTTTAACTTTAAATTCACTTTTTTTATTTTAAATTATCCTTTTTTTTAAATTTTAAATTGTCTTTTTTAAATTTTGAATTCGCTTTATTTAAAATTCTCCTTTTTTCTCTTTTTTATTTAATATTCTCATTTTTTATTTTAAATTCTTTTTTAACTTTAAATTCTCTTTTTTATTTTAAATTCTCTTTTTTAATTAAAATTCTCCTTTAAATTCTCTTTCTTATTTAAAATTCTCCTTTTTTTATTTTAAATTCTCTTTTTTTAAATTTAAAATTCTCCTTTTTTTTCTCTTTTTTATTTAAAATCTCCTTTTTTTAATGCCCCCTTTTTTTTTAATCCTCTTTTTTAAATTCTCTTCTTTTAATTCTCCATTTTTTTTTTTGTTTAAAATCCTCCCTTCTTTTTGTTCAAAATCTCTCTTTTTTTTGCTTTAAAATTCTCCCCCTTTTTTTGCTTTAAAATCCTCCTTTATTTTTGTTTAAAATCTCTCTTTTTTTGGTTTAAAATTCTCCCCTTTTTTGGTTTGCTTAAAATTTTCTTTTTCTGTTTAAAATTATCTTTTTTTTTTTTGTTAAAATTCTCTCTTTTGTTGGTTTAAAATTCTCTCCTCTTTTGTTAAATTTTCCCTTTTTTTGTTCAAAATTCTGTTCTTTTAATTCTTTTTTTTTTTCATTTAAAATTCTCTCCTTTTTTTTTTTTTTTTTTTTTTGGTTAAAATTCTCTAAGTTTGGTTTAGAACCTGGAGCGCGTTGCTGCGAATCTTTACCAACTCTCAGGAATTGTGTCTGTTTAGGGAAGGGCTTCTAGAAACGAAGTTAACTCCAAATTAAAAGAAATTATTATCTTATTTTTTAATGCCAAAAAGTATGGGAACCATGCAGGGATTTCCTACTACAAATCAGACACTGCACAGCCACTTTTAACATAAATTTATTTAAGGCTCCTTTGAGAATGTTCGATTTATTTTCAGCACTTGTGGGTTTGTTATTTGGGTGTTTATAAACAGCAAAAAAATAAAGAAAAAATAATGAAAAAAAAATAAACAACTGCAAGATTTTGTACCAATTTTTTTTTTTTTTTTTTTTTTTTTTTTTTTAATATTTTCACAACTCCGGCTCTCACACCTGCCCTCGACACATTGTGTAAAATTAAATTAACCAGATGAGATTTGGAGATTTCACACGCCCAATCTCCCTTCCAGGACTCAGCACTGGATGATGAGAGCGGGGACGTTCTGCAGCTCCTGAAGGACGACACTGAATATTTATTTTTAGTGCTGGAATTTCTACAGGCTGGAAGGTTCTTAGAGCTGAGAGAAACCCACTTCAAGGAAATGATCAGAAGCTTAAAATGCTGCAGGCAGGAGAAGGTAAAATTCAAAATATATTACTTTGTACTCTTATTCAGAAAATAATAAATAGTTGCTGTTCTTGCTGTGCAAAGGAATTTCTTCTCCAAGTATCAAAATTCCCAAAACAATACCAGGATTTTTGGGTTTGGACCTTTTTTTTGTTTTTTTTTTTCCCCATTTACAGTTTGTGGAAGATGCAAACGTCACAACCAAAGAAGTGAAAAAATTCAGAGAGGAGAAAATGAGAGAGCTGAAGGAAGAGCTGAAGCAATTCCTGGAAAAGAAAAAAACTGAGAATATTTCCAGTAGCTTTGATCCATTTCAGGTAAGAAAAGAGCAAACCCCAAATGATTTTTAACTGAATATGCATGGGACATAAAATTAAAGGTATCATGTTAATAAGACCATGACTGCAGCTGTCCTGAATGATGAAATTCACATTTAAATGTGAATATATGAATGAAGATAATATATATATATATCATATATAAGATGTAGATATAAGACATGTATATCTATAAGATGTAGATAAAAATTATATATTATATAAAAGATGTATATAAGATTCATATAAGATATATATCATAGATGTATATAAGATGAATATAGGATATAAATCATATATCAGATGTATATAAGGTATAAATAACATATTTATATGACATAAATCATATCTATCTATAAGATTATATATCTATAAGATTATCTATATCTATAAAATTATCTATATCTATAAGATATATTAGATATTGTATTCTATATATTACTTTGTATTATATAGAATATATTATAGGTAATATATATTATACTATATCATATATATATATATACATAAATAATATTTATATGAAGAAAATGGCTGCAAGTCATACTTGAAAAAACTGGAAAGGGCCAGGGAGAAGAAAAGCTTTTAAAAGGAGGATTTACTTTTTAATGATTGTGAGCTCTGGTGCTCTGGCCCTGCCTTGCCCAGCACGGAGAACTCACCCTGAGAACTTCCCCAGCTTTTCCCAGCACTTTCATCCCTTCCTCTCCTTGCAGAGTTTGAGGAAGGATTGCCCCGAGAGGAATTCTTCCCCGGCAGAGGATTTCCAGCTGCACTGGCTGAAGCTGAGCGGGAGCTCGGCAGGAGAGAAGAGCGGGGAGCTGCAGCAGGAGAGGGAACCCCCACCCCAGTGCCGGGGGGCACTGCCAGGGCCACAGCGCGGGCCAGGGGAGCAGCTCCAGGGGTTCCTGACCGCGGGTGAGCCCCGAGCTGGGATCCCTTCTGGGCACGGAGCATCACCTGCAGGGCCTGCGTGTCAGGGTGACCCCAAAAGTGTAAAATTCCTCATTTCCCAGCCCCGCAGCCAAAGGAGTCTGAATGCCCAGGGTCGGCTTCTCAAGGGTGTTTATTTTCCCTTCTCTAGAACATTCTCTCTCTGCCCTGCTGAGCTCTGTCCAGCAGCTCGGCCATGGCATTCTGTCTGCCCTCAGGGCAGTGTTCACATTTTATACCAAAAACTCCGTGTGCCGTGGTTACAATAACGTGCCAATGTCTGTCATTGGTGTTGGACAGTGTGTCTGTGCCTGAAACCAACAGAAAAGTGTCACCAGCACAGCGAGACATGGAGGGTGAGAGGAAGGAGAAGAAGGTCAGGACACGCCCAAACCCCTCCATCTTGTCCCCTTGAACCCCATTCTAAAAATCCCCAAATTCCACTTTTTCACCCTGTGTTAATTCAACTACCGCACTACTCAAACTGATTTATTAAAGAAACATGGATATTGATCTAGCACCAATATCCAACTGTGACGGACAAAAACTCTCTAACAGTTTGAAGTTAGAAAGTGTATGTTCATTGCGGCGCCGGGCAGCGTGCGGGACAGCTCCCAAATACACACTGCACCTTTCCAATGATTACAGAGTCCTTTTATCCACACCAGAATTGAATACCCAAAATACATATTCATCATTTGGTACATCCCATTCCTCCCTTCCTATGCTAATCATTCCCAAAGCCATTAAGCATGCAGAGTTTGTTCCTTGAAATGGGTCGGTGGTCCCTTTCATGGGGAGGGGTCCCAAAATGAGGAAGTAAATGAAGTCTTCCTCATTCTGACCTTTCTGCCTTTTCAATGCAAATATGACAAATGAACCTTGGTAGAACTCCCATTCCCTGTCTTCAATTGGTTTCAGAACAGAGGAGGCCCACAATTGTCTCATGTTCCTAAAAGCTGTTTGTCAGTTTCTATATTCTCCATTATAAACCCAGCTAATGAAACATTGTGTTGACAAGCAGTCAATTCTTAGTTAACTACTAACTCTTAACTTCCTCAATTTTTTTATGAAATTCATTTAATTCATTTTTTGATGAATTTGATAAATTTCATTTATTTTAATTAACTCTAGGAAGGCTTATCCCTAACTAAAATCTTAGCTCCTCGAAAATCTCTAAATCTCTTAAAGCTTATGTTTCAAAACCCCTGTGGTTTGTAATTCCTCACACAGAGTTGGCAGTTTTTCCCACGGGCTAAAATCAAAGCCACAGGTGTTTTTGACTTTGTGCCAAGGTCCCCGAGCCCCCTCCAGGGTCTGGAGCCAGCCAGGGCAGCCACAGGGATGTGCTGGGCTCTGACACTGCTGGAAATCAACAGCACAGAGATCCCAACACACACACGTCGTTAAACCACTTCCAAAAATTAGAGAAATTAATTAATTTTATTTAATAAATTTATGTAGCAAATAAATATTTAATAAATTTATCCATTACATTTATTAAATATTTAATTGCTAAATAGATTTATCAAAATGTATTAATTAAATTTTAATCAATGTGTTTATTAAGTTTTAGTTTAGCAACCATCTCATTTAGTAAATAAATTCATTGAATTTTGATTTATTAATAAATGTATTTTTAAAATAAATTAATGTATTGAAACTTATTAAATAAAAATTATTTAATTTCTTAAATTTATTTAATACTTTTATTAAGATTTCATTTATTAAATCTATGTATTAAATAAAATTTTTTGAAATTTGATTTATTTAAATAAATGTATTAAAATTTATTACATTTATTTAACAAAAAGTAATTAAATAAATTTATTAATATTTGTTTATTACATGTATTTAATAAATTAAAACTTAATTTAATAAATTTCTTTAATAAATAATTAAAATTTAATTTATTCCATACATTTATGTGTTAAATAAATAAATTACAGCTTTTAATCCTAAATGTTTGTTTTTAAACTGAGGCCTGGGTGCTGGGAAGGAGAGTCAAAATTAGCTCCTGGAAAAAGGAATGGGCACAAACCCCTCTGGAATTACACCAGATAACGCCTGGAATTTTCTTCCTCTGTCAGGTATCAAGGTGCTGAAGCAGGCAGAGCACCTGATGGCATCGAGGATCACCCTGCTGAACCCTCAGCATGGTAAAAAAACTGAAAGAATTTGGATTTTCTTTCTTTTCCCTCCTCTGTTTCACCTCACCTACGAAACTCACCTTGCAATAAATGTTTGCTTAAAAAAAAAAAGCACAGTGAGAAGTGGAGAAATTGTTGAAGGAAACAACATTGTGGCAGGCACATTGTTGTCTCTCTCAGGATTTTTTCCTAGAGGAGCACAGAGAGAAGAAAGAGAAAACAATTTCTATTTCTGCTCCTTGTTTTTCCCATGTGGAATGTGTTTGGAGAATTGTTTACCTGGGGTGAGTGCTTGGTTGGATTCTGGTGAGGATTGTTGGAGCCTGGTGGCCAATCCAACCCAACCCAACCCAACCCAACCCAACCCAATCCAATCCAACCCAATCCAATCCAACCCAACCCAACCCAATCCAACCCAATCCAACCCACTGTGGCTGGACTCTCAGAGAGGGTCACGAGTTGTGAGTTAGATTTGGCAGTTAGAACAAGTAGGTTTGTAGTTTTAGTATCTCCTTTAAATAGTAAATTAATGTATTATAGCACAGTTCTAATAAAGAAATCATTCAGCCTCCTGAACTAGAGTCAAACATCAATTTTCCCCACTGGCTTCACCTGCATTTCCAGCACAACATTTCTGCATTTCCAGCACAACATTTCTGCATTTCCTTCCACAGGGTTTGGGTTCCGGGGGAAAAGCTCCTCTTTGCTCCTCGGCCTCCTGCAGGAGGTGAACGACGAGCTCCGAAGTCACGCAGCAGCAGCTGGGCTGGGACACAGCCAAAGGCTGGAGAAAAGTAAGTTTTACCTTTTTTTCTTCTCAGAAACCAGCCAGAATTGGGTGTGAACTGGAAGATTTCTGCTTCATCCTCGATTATGATCAAATTTTGCTGCACAAACACCTCATTTATTCTCCCCACCAGTCAAGGAGAAAGAGTCAGCACCCAAAGACTCAGCACCCAAATTTGCTGCTGACCAGCTGTAATGCCACTTTTCCAGACCTTGATTATGAGGAGTTTCTCTAAGAAAAGCCAATTTTTGCACATTGCCTTCATTATCTTTATAATAATTCCCAGTGCATCAACACTGAGTCGTTTTTGCTTTGAAAAAGATTAAAATAGAGATGAGAAATGCAGTGTTTTATCCAATTGTAGTGCAGTGTTACCTCTTGGACAAAAAGAAAAGCAATATTTTTTTGCAATAATTAATTAATCTAAATAAATTCTACTGTTCTTGCAGCAGAATCACACAACAAGAAGTGGCTGATGAAGAAAAAACAGAATTTCCTTCACCTCCTGAGCAGCAGTGGAAGGGACAGCCTTGGACAGAAGGCACAGTGAGCATAATTTTCTATTATTTTCTATTTAAACTCATTATTTCACTGCCTCATACAGTGCAATTTGTCTTTCTGGCTTGCTCCTGTGAAGATAAAGTTTTAATACGGGCATTTCTTCTCTCTCAATTTAAACTTATCCCTGTTTTTTAGCCTTGAGGAGGAAACTGCGAGCTCCTTTTCCCCTTCAGAGCTGGAGGATAAAGTGGACGCATTAACTGAGGAGCTGGTGCAGATTCTAGAGGATGAAGAGCAGTTTTTAAGCAGTGAAGGCAATGAAGATCTGCTCTCTTATTACCTGGAAATAACCAGCTTGGAGAAGGAGAGTTTGGTAAAACAAATAAATGCATTAGAAGAGGAAATAGCCCAGGGCAGAAAGTTGTGATGCTCAGAACTCTGTGGTTTGGCTCCTGCTCCTCTGCACTGGGCATTAGGCTTCAATCCAAAGTAAATCCTCTGTTTCTGCTTTAATTCCAGCCCAGGGGCTCCTTAAATCAGGAGGGAAAGCAGTGCAGGAATGGAAGTGGCAAGACAGAAATGACATTTCTGGCCACATCCAAGTGCTGAGAAGAAATATTGCTGCAAAAGCCCAGAGTCCAAGTTTCCAGGAACAGGAGCAGAAAATAGAACCACTCAACTCCTAGCGTGAAATAAATTATTCTCTAAACTAATGCATCACTCCACGAGGTGTTCTGAGGCCTCTGCAGCTGAGAGCTGCAGTTTTCTGATTTTATGACACAGCAAAAACTGCAGATACAGTTACTTGGGTTAATTATATCTGTTTAATTACACTTAAAGTGCAAGAAATTAATATTTCCCACCATTGAAGCAACTTCTGAAGTCGCCTTATTTCAGCTCTGTGCTACCACCCACACAGGAATGCGCTGTCCAAAACCATTCCTGCTCTTAAACCTGGGGAATCCGTCTCTCCTCCTCCCAAATTCCAGGGCCAAACCCCAAAAACACGAAACACTCAATATTTCCCAACCAGTGAAACCTCAGCCCAGCCTCCAGTGTAGATAAAAAGCACGTGAGGGAAGAGCAAAGCCACTCAAAACTCTTTCCCCCCCCCCCCCACCCATCAGTACAAAACTCATGGGGGCACAGCAGAATTTCAATATTTTTGTGAGTCACGAAATACCCCAGACATTTCTGCTGGTGCTCTTTAGGTCTTGGCTGCTGACACCTTTGCCAGAAGTAACAAAGTGTTTTTCAAAGCAGCTTGGGGGTGTTTTTACCTTCCTTCACCTGCTGGTGTTTCCACCAAAAAGCTCCTGAACACCCTTCAAGGCACCACCAGCAGCTGGCTTTGATTAAAAAAAACATTAGCAGATTTATTGATTTATGCATTTCCTTTTTAACTCACAAGAAGAGTCTCACATTACATCTTCAATCTTATGTTAACATCTATTAAAAACATTTAAAACCCCGGACAAACACCCCCCCCCCCCAAAAAAAAAAAATATTCACAAATGCAGAGTCAGAGACAGGGATTGGACAGGACGTGCTGTTTTTATGAGGTTTTGCAGTGCCAGCCTTCACCCCCTCACAAGAGCAGGGCTCCACAGTCGCAGAGGAGCCCTGGCTCTACCTCTTGGTGTTGATCCAGTGGTACCTGTCCACTCGTGGGCCAGCGAAGGTGGCCGTGGGCTTGTAGCTCCTGTAGCCCCTGTGCTGGCCAAAGTGGGAGCCCTCGGGCACGTGGGGCTTCCTGTGCAGGTACTGCCACCAGGGCTGGGGGGGAGCCTTGCAGAAGTCACCAAACTGAGCAGCAAAAAGGGGAAAAAAAACCCAAAAAAACCCCCATGTTAAAATGCTGCCCCTCCTTCCCCAGCAGGGTCAGGCCATCCCAGTTCCACCCCGCTCCTTCCCCAGGAAGCTGAGCCACCCCTGCTGCCTCCTCCCACGGCACCACTGAGGTTGGGAAAAGCCTTTCAAGGACTTCCCAGCCCTGCCCTAAGCCGTGTCCCCAAGGGCCACAACTTTTAAACCCCCCAGGGATGGTGACTCCATCAGGGCTGGTCACCATCCAGGGGGGACAACTCAGTTCTCCACAGTTAAACACACCGAGTGGGACAACGAGAGCTCGGCAGCAAGGAACAGCCCCGAGGTTCCTAAACTTTGTTCCACAAAGCTTGGGCAAGTTTGACATTTAAAACCAGACTTTTTATGGGACGGTGCCACCACGTGCCAGGGCTGGAAAACCCTGCCAGGGGAGAAATCAAACCTCAGCCTGCCCTGGAGCAGCTCAGGGCTGTTTCCTCCCCTCACTGGGGGTCTGGCACTGGGAGAAGAGCCTGACCCCCACCTGCCAGAACCCCTCTGGAGGGATTTCAGGGCCAGGAGCTCCCCCAGAGCTCACCTGGTAGATGCTGTTGGGGTTGCTGACGGTGGGGATGGCTCTGGGCTCCCTGCTGAAGCTCTCCTCATCCGAGGAGGTGCTGGAGTGATAGTCCAGGGCTGCCCTGCCCACGGCAAGGCTGATCTGCTGGGGCAGCTCGGGGTTCTCCTCCCCATCAAAGCGTGCCACGGTGAAGGGCCGGCTCCTCTCGCCGTACCTGCAACGGCTGCAGGTGGGTGCTGCTGCTCTGGCAGGAGCCAGTCACACCAAAAGGGACCAAACCCTCAGGAGTTAATGCTGGGAGCAGGCTTAGGCTGATGGAACACCCAGCACTTGGTGTTTGTCAGCCCCCAGCCATGCCTTCAGTTTGAGCTTTCGTGTTTTCCACGTTCTGTACTGCGTTTATAACTCTGAACTCCATGTAAAGTGTCAGCAAGTTCTCCTCACAGCTCAGGCACACAGAACAATCCTTCTCCAGCCCCAGAACCAAGGACACGGCTGCAGCTTCAGCCCCAAAAGTGCAAACAGCAGGGAATGGAGGGGAGCAAACTGGGAGGATGGGACTGCATCACCTGGAGCTGGAACTGCACAATTAACCCAATATGGAAACGGGCCAGAACTTATAAAAGTGTCAAAAGTTGTGACCTGGGGTCCATCTTGGGTGGAGCCACAGCTGGGCCCTTGCACAGCCCGAGGTGTGTCCTTTAAAAGCCTTTTAACAAGCCCCTGCTTTATTCCTTTAGCTCTGGCTGAAGGAATTCTTTCATTATTTAATTTATTTAGTCTGCTCCATACTCCACGTCACTTAGCCTGCTCCAAACTCCACGTCACTTAGCCTGCTCCATTTCCCATTTATTCTACTCCATTTCCCATTTATTCCTTCAGCTCTGTTCCCGAGGCATCCCCACGAGCTCACCTGCAGCACACCTGGAAGGGATCCACCCACAGCGTCATCTCCTTGGGCAGGCCCAGCAGGCTGAAGTCCACGTCACTCTCCACACAAGCCTGCTCCAGCAGGGGATCCCGTGCCTGGTGTTTGTTGATCCTGATGCACCTGGGGGACAGCAGAGTGCACCTGGGGCTGGGCTTTCACTGCAGCTTTGCAGCTTCTGCTCCTGCAGGGCACGCCCGAAATCTCTGCTCGCTCTCTCAGCACTCCCAAGCTGCTGCTGCAGGTTCTCACCCCGAGCCCCAGGCAGCCATTCAGCCTCACAAGCTGATTTATCAGCTCCAACAGGACTTTGATTTTCGCTCTCATCAATAGCTGATGAGGCAAGTCGCTGGTTTAAGTGTTTAAAACAAAACCATCCCAAAAGTCACTTTAAGGCCACTTGAATTCTGCATCCTGGGAGTCAGGGGCTACTTGAGACACTTCAGATTTCCACCTCAGTTCTCTAATCACACAGGTTTACAGGTTTAAAAAAATAACTTGCACCTCAGTTTTCTAATCACACATCTACAGGTAAAAAAAAAAAAAAAAAGGAGGTTTCCACCTCAGGTTTTTAATCATACATTTACAGGTAAAAAAAAAAAAAAAAAATTCCACCTCAGTTCTCTAGTCCCACAATTACAGTTTAAAAAAAAAGTATTTCCACCTCTGTTTTCCACCTCTAATCACATATTTACAGGTTAAAAAAAAAAAAAAAAAGTAACTTTGACCAACTAATAATTCTTCCTTCAAGCTTCAGGGGTATCCTGGTGGTTCCCTTTGCATTATTTATTTCACTTCAAGGCCTCCAGGAATTGCCTCTTGAATGCCAGCCCAAGGCTGCAGGCTCTTGTGCTGAGCCCCCTCTCACCTGAAGGCCTGGCCTCGGGATGGGTTGTCCAGGTACCAGTGGTTTTTGTACTTTTCAAACAGGACCGTGGTCAGCTTCGCTGCAAACTTCTCCACTTTGTGCTTGCTCAGCCTGTCTTCCCTCTTCACCAGCTTCGTGATGAAAAAAACCGTGGCAGCAATTTCATCTTTCATCTTAAAGTGCAGCGCAGGAGGTGCTGGAGCAGGGAGGGAACACCACAGCAGAGAGATTTAATAACATTAAGGCACTGTCAGGTTCCAAGAACTGATGCTGCAAAAGCTGCACAAGCCAGGATAGAAAGAGCCTGGGTAAGCCTGACTGCCAAACAGCAGATTAAATTTAGTTTGGGATATTAAAACCAGCCTAATGCATTACTAGAATGCACCTGCACTGAGCAAGTTAAGAGAGAATGTTTTAAAAAAGAGCTTAAAACATCATAGTTCTTACTTGTCACACACAGTGCAAGCAACAGACCTCACAAATACAGAGCTTTTCATGTAAAAAAAAAGACCAAAAAATCACCTTTTCACAGCAGAGAGAGTAAAAACTTGAGATTAACTTCACAAACAGCTTAAAGAGGCACCAAGAAAACAGCTAAAACACCACCAGGCCCTGCACCACTCACACAGGAGAAACCCCAACACCCAAAGGCCCCCTCCCTCTTTCCCTGGCAGAATTTGGTCAGGCTTTTTATGGAACAGGAATCATGTGGCGCTGAGGAATGTAAGAATATTCAGGTGTGCAGGAGCTGCAGGTGTGTGTTGGACTGACTGACAAGCTGCTCCAGAGATATTCCCAATCTCCTTGGCTTCATTCCTACATCAGCTCCTCCTTTTAGGGTGATTTCATTGATTCTCTCCTGAATTCTGTTGTGCCCATCACCCCATAAATCCCTGTGGAATATTTAATATTCACCACAAGAAACAGCACCAGGCTTAGCAATTAATAATTAGAACGGTGCTGGACTGCTTCTATTTTTTTTCCTTTTCCTGCTTCCTTTTTTCTCCTTTTTCTATTTTTTTCTGTTATTTTTCCACGTGAAACCTTCACATTTGGCTTTCCTTATTTAGAAAACCGCTTGATTCTGGATTTATCACACCACTGATCTTCCTGATTCACATTATCAGCACAGATTTATATCGTTTTTCAGGCATTTAAAACACAGAAAATGTCTCAGTTCCTCAAATGTTTGGCACAGAGAACAGCTGATTGTTCCTTTATTTTTTTTTTTTTCCCTTTTGCTGCCTCAGGAAGTTGTGTGTCCAGTGTGAGACCCCAGGAACTGCAGAGGGAAAAGAGCTGAGTGTTCAAAAGTGGCTCCTAACGGGGGCTGAGGATGGTGCAGCCCCTCAGTCCCCGTGCTCACATCTCAGCCTGAGGTGATGCCACGCAGGGGATGAGAAATTCAGAGCCTGAAGGCACAAATTGTGTCCCCAGACCACAAAATTCTGGCTATTTCTGGATTTCACTTCTCTCCCCTCACACAGCTCCTTCCTCGCTCTTTAATTTCTTTCTGCATAACACAGAAAAAAAATAAAAATAAAAAATAAAAAGCAAGGCTTTCAGGAGAAATTCTGCTTTTAAGGAATGAGTAATAAAGCACAAACCAGCCCCATATTCCTTCTCTTCCTTTGTCTGACAGACCAAAACACCTCCTCAGCCCGTGGGGACCTTTCCCTTTCCATCAGCAGCCAAAAGAGACAGAAAGCAGAGTCTGAGACAGAGAAGGGATCCTCAGAAAAAGCTTCCAGGATTGCTTTTGCTCAGACATGGAACCCCCGGTGTTGTGAGCCCATTATGTGCTGCTGGGATGAGACACAAGGATTTTGTTCCCTGAGTCATTCCTTCCTTTTCCGTGGAGAAAAGAGGGCAGGGCCAGCCTGCTCTGCTTTTTGGGGAATGCTGGAGGACAACAGGAAACTGCTGCTGGGAAGAATTTCCACCCAACATTTTCTGGCCTGTGTCTGTGCAGTCTGTGAAGGTTCTGACTCTGTCTGCATCCAGAATTAGCTCTGGAGCATTCTTGGGCAGCCAAGCTGGCTCTTCATGCCTGAGGGCTGACTTTTATTCTGGAGATTAAACTTCCTTTAAAAAGGTCATTTTAACTGAGTGGATTCCCTTGCAAACACTGCAGCCACAGCAGTTTTTCTATGTTCTCAAAAATCGGTTTCCATGTCAAAAAAAAAAAAAAAAAAAACCAAAATAAAAGTTCTCAAGTGACTATAAAGTTTTGATCACATTGATTTTGCTGCAGTGTGGCTGAATTGCAGGAGAAGGTGTTACAAAAAACCTCAGGGCAGCCACCACAGATCTGTGGGTTTTTAACTGAGCTGACAAAATTGGTGTCCAGGGAGATGTCAAAGAGCAAGATTTGCCACTTTAAAATGATGAGTAATGCACATAATTATAATTTTTTAAGCTCTTCTCGGTAAATTTAGTCCACTCTGGGTTTCCTAGACAATCCCAGACACACAGATTGGGATTCCTGTGGGGATGATTTTGTCTTTCTGGCCAAAGTCTGGATTTTAAGTCTGATTTCTTTGCTTTCACATCATTTTTCCTCAATATCAGATTGTAACCCAATAAAAGCCACGACCTCTTCCTCTCAGCTTTGATTTCCTTTCATTCAAATGCCAAAGCAGCATTCCCACTGCAGAACAGCAGCAGGCATGGTGGGGAGTGCACTGTTTGCTCATCATTCCCGACCCTGCCACGTTTCAGCCCCAGGAATTCTCCAGGGACCGTCCTGTCCCAAATGCCAGGGGTCACACAGAGACACAGGATGGGCTTTTGAGGCATCTCCTGCTTAATCCAGCAAGCCCAGGCAGGCCCTGTGAGCGGGGAAATTCTGTGACAAAAGGGCTGGAATGCACGAGGGACAGCAGAGGGGAGCCTGGAGCCTGTATTTGGGTGTTAAACTGTGAATTTCCCACCCTGGGATGTCACACACTCCTCACCTGTGGCAAGCACATTTCTCTCTCTCTCAGGATTTTTTATTGAGGTGCACAGAGAGAAATGAAAGAGAAAACAATTTCTATTTCTGCTCCATGTTTTTCTCTTGTGGAATGTGTTTGGAGAATTGCTTACCCTGAGTGAGCTCTTGGTTGGATCATGGTGGATTGTTTGGTCCTGACAGCCAGTCGGATCCACCTGTGTCTGGGCTCTGGAGAAAAGGGTCACGAGTTGGGAGTGAGTTAGATATGATAGTTAGAGAAAGTAACATGTAGTATTTAGTATCCTCTTTTATATAGCATATTAATGTATTATAACATAATTATAATAGAGAAATCATTCAGCCTTCTGAAATGGAGTTAGACATCATCATTCTTCCCATTGGGTTCGCCGACATCTACAACACTCACCAAGCTCCACACCCACAATCCCAGTGCTGCCAATCAGTTTTGGAAGCTTTCTCCACGGCCTCAGGTCAAATGCAGTGTTCTCTTGAGGCCGTGGAGATGTCCAAAATCGATGTCCTTTCAGCACAGAAAGTCTAAAATTCCAGGGTTCCACCAGGATCCCTCCTCCACCTCCTTCTGTTGGGTTCCTCGTTGCCATAGCCAGCACAGAAACTGCAGGTGAGCAGCAAACAAAGCCCTCACCTGAGAAACCAGCCGTGCACCAGGTGGCATCGCTTGGAGGATGACAATTCCACACATTTGCAACAGCAAACACGGGGAAATTCAGGCAAAGCCCTCAGCAATTCACCCAGCTGGGTGATTATTCCAGCTGTGGTTTTAAACTCGGTGGTTTTGATGCCATGCAGGAGCTCAAGCGTTTTTTCCTGTTAGTGTCACAGAAAGCAGAAGAGCAGGGGGTGATGCTGGCACCCCATTATCAAAGCAGGGACTTTTGAAGGGGGAATAACTGACTGGTGTTCCGACTCTATGTCGTAGAAGGTTGAATAAATTGCTTTTGTTAAGTTAAATTATATTACATTAATACTATACTATACTAGAACTATGTCTTACTAAAAAGATACAACAGAAAAACCCGTGACCATCTCCAGACTAATTAACTAATTAATCTAAACAACCATCACCACTGTCCAATTAACAAATCACTCTTCAGTAAACAATCTCCAGAACACATTCTACATACACCAAACAACAAATAAAAATTGTTTTCTTCTTTCTCTAAACATTCTCACTACGTCTCACAACTTCCCAAGAAAAATCTGAAGAGAGAGAATCACGTCTCTCTCTGTTCAAAAAATAAAAATACCACACCCCACTCCAGTGACAAGGAAAACTGGCTCATTAATTAGGGACATTAATCAGGCTCGAACCCTTCCCAGAGCTGTCAGATGTCATTGACTGGACGGAAACACAGCCCTGGGTGCCCTGTTTGGGTAATAACTGCTGAGGAAGAAAATGCCTGAACCAAAACTGGCACAGCCCATGCCAAGGAGAGAGAGAGAGATCGTGAAACAGCAGCCAACAAATTGTGCTCCCACTCATCCCCAGCTGCCTCCAAAAAGGAGCTGCTCTCATCCCAGCAGGTTTAGCCAAACCCAGGATGGACAGCCAGTGTTCTGACTGAGAGGAGGCAGGAGGTAAATGAGAAGTTTGTGCCTTTTGTAACATGATGGTGTTTTAATCCTTAGTAGGAACAGGAAAAAAAAAAAAGCCAAACCACTAAAAACCAGTGCCTGGATATCCACGGGACTGATCCAGAGCTCGCTGAAAGCAGGGAAATGTGTCCACAGCCTTGAGTGGGACTGAAACCAGGCCCCCAGCTGGGCAGGAGCATTCTTAGCCAGATTAAATGAGCTGTCCCCTGGGTCAGCAGGCAAGCCTAGGCTTGAGCCAGGCAGGGACAGACCCAGGGACAGTTTCTGTAGTAACTGAGCCCAAACCAAGAGCAAACACAGCTCCCCTAAGCACACTCTGGCAGGAGCCACCCCTGCAGGACTTTTTTTGCCGTTTTTCCCTGTTTTAAAGGATTCAAATGGAAATAAAGAAGCCAAGTGCAGCTTGCCAGTGGCAAGCTCCCCTCTGCAAGCCATTTGGTTTTTGTGGGTGATGGAAGGCAGGCAGCTCCTCCAGGTAAGCAGCTGCAGTTTGCAGATATTGCTATAAAAATCAGGAAGCCTGAGTGATTCCCATGGGGAAAAGCATCCTCGGTGACCATCTCCTGAGAGAAAGGCAGCTTGCATTTGTTTGCTCGCTGTCCTGGTCACATTCAGAAGCACCAACTCCATGGGCCACTAAGTCAGAAGAAACCTCATACCTGGAGGTTACTACAAACTTACACACCCGTGCTTAAGCCATGCAGTCTCTGTAAAAAGAATTATTGTGGACTGGAGTGAACCAGAAGCTGATTCTGATCACCACCACAAAAATAGCAAGGGTTTGAGTACTCCATATTGCTAGAATTTTATTTAAGATTTCGTGATTTAAGTAATAGAATAAACCTAAAGAATGCCAGTGGTCTCAATCCTGGATGTTCTAAAATTAAATAACAAAGGAAAGACTGCAAAGCTACCTGGGTTTATTTTATGGAGACTAAGAGCTGTTGCCATAACTCTTTTAAACGTTCTGGGTTTGCTTCCTCTGCGTGCCGTGATTTTCAGAGCTGAACAGATCAAAGAGCAATGGCTGGGCACCCCAAAAACACCAGGGGGAGAGGAGCAGGAGGTGGCACAGCACAGGACACCCCTCTGAGCTCTTCTGGGGGTTCCTGGTGGGAATTACACCAGGCTGGAGCCCCAGGGACACGAGCTGGCCCTGCCACCAGGGCTCGCCCTCCCCTGCGGCCGTTTGGGTGGAAATTCCAAACTCCGGGTGTGTTTCCCATGTTGACTTTGCCCATGGAAACCTCTCTTGCAACAAAGCTCCCACGGCTGGGGCCACCTGCTCTGTCCCCAGGTCCCCCTGGCGGGGTGGCCATGGTGACAGGAGTACACAAAGCTCCCAGGCAGGGGCTGCCCTGGGGACACTCGGAGCCAGGAGCCCCAGGGGAAAAGATGGGAGCACCCCAGGGGAAAAGATGGGAGCACCCCAGGGGAAAAGATGGGAACAGCCCAGGAGAAAAGGTGGAAACATCCCAGGGGAAAAGATGGGAGCACCCCAGAGGAAAAGATGGGAACAGCCCAGGAGAAAAGGTGGGAACAGCCCAGAGGAAAAGGTGGGAACATCCCAGGGGAAAAGATGGGAGCACCCCAGAGGAAAAGATGGGAACAGGCCAGGAGAAAAGATGGGAACAGCCCAGGAGAAAAGATGGGAACAGCCCAGAGGAAAAGATGGGAACAGCCCAGAGGAAAAAAAGGGATCATCCCAGAGGAAAAGATGGGAACATCCCAGAGGAAAAGATGGGAACAGGCCAGGAGAAAAGATGGGAACAGCCCAGGAGAAAAGATGGGAACATCCCAGAGGAAAAGATGGGAACAGCCCAGAGGAAAAGATGGGAATATCCCAGAGGAAAAGATGGGAATATCCCAGAGGAAAAGATGGGAACAGCCCAGAAGAAAAGATGGGAACATCCCAGAGGAATTCTGCCAGGGAAAGGCTCCTGGGGAAGGGGACAGGAAAGAATCCACCCGTTTTTCCCTTCCCATTAAATCATTTTTGTCCCAACTCCGTCCTTTTCGGGATTGTTCCAGGGTAAGCTGCTCGAGGGTAAGTGCTGAATTCTTTAAGGTGTTTGTGGAGGTGTTGGATAATATTTTTTTTTTCCTTGATTCAGAGAGGTGTTTTAAAAATTTTTATTCTATTTTTAGTTTTACGAGAAGGGTGAGATAATACAGATGTTGTAATTCACGCTATCACAATTAGCAGTTAAATATTTCTTAATTGCAAAACACTGTAGGTGGTTTTTGGTTTATTGGCTTTTTGTCACACTATGCTGTAGATGCTTTAAAGCTAATATCTAAAACTCTTTGTGGGTCTTACTACAACGTATTTATTATAGTTCTATTTCTCTGAAGTATCTAGTTTTATTTGTAAGGCCATCTTTTGAAACTTTTTTCCTACCTCTATTTCTCTCTCAACAATATCTGTCTTATCCCCTGGCATTTCTAAGTCAGTTTTTTATTTATTTATTTATTTATTTATTTATTATATATATTTATTTATTTTTATATATATATATATTTATTTATTTATTTATTTATATAATATATATAAATTTTTTATTTCTTTTTATTTAAATTTTTATATAAATTTATATATATATAATCATATATAAATTAAATTTTTATATAAATTTATATATTTATTTATATATAGTTTGCATACGGTGTGGGCCGCCTGTCAGGCCCTGAGAACTCTCTACAAATCCATTTCCCACATGCAGGGAAACTGGAAAAATGGTTTCATTTGCAGGAAAACTTCTCCCTGCAAGCTCACAGATTGTGTCTCATTCCTGTTTTAGCCTGATAATCTACACAAAAGGGCTTTATCACTTTATTAATTGCATGCACATCCATCAGACACGAGATGTAATTGATGAGAACTCCTGACACACGCTCAGAGCAGATCTGGTAATTCTTTTTTTTTTTTTTAGCTGCCTCAAATGAGTGTAAAAATTGGAGCATTCTGACACCTGACTGACAGCACGATCTGTGCTCCTGTCTTTTTTTTTTTTTGGGGGGGGAAAAAAAAATTCTGGAATTCAGGGAAATGGTGAAATTCCACCATCCCTACTGTATTTTGTTCTGGGAAATTCCACATGGAAATGGCACAAAATCCACGGCACAGGACACGGAGCCGAGCAGGGAACAGGGACAACACAAACACCTGAGATGCTGCAAACCAGGCACGATGATATTTCCATGGAAATTTGCCCAAATTTGCCCAAATTTGCCCAAATTTGTAGCTGGATTTGCACTCCCACCTCTGGATGCAGCAAGGACTCCATGCCAAGCTGTTCCTTATTTTCCCATTGTGGGTGCTGCATAATAATTTATATTTTAGTGTTTCATTGCTTTGTCTTTGCACTCTTGAAACGGTCTTTGTGTTGTGTTCACTGCAGTTTTTATAAGTAACAATTCCTAAAATGTGGTGTAAATACTAAATATAGATAGAAATGTTATACATTAATATATTTAAACTATACATGTATGTGAACATGAATATGAATATGAATATGAATATACATATAAATATAGCTGCAAATATAAATATAGGTGTAAATATCGATATGAATATAGATATAGATATAGATATAGATATAGATATAGATATAGATATAGATATAAATATAAATATAAATAAATAGAAATAAAAATAGAAATAGAAATAGAAATAGAAATAGAAATAGAAATAGAAATGAAATAGAAATGAAATAGAAATGGAAATGAAATAGAAATAGAAATGAAATAGAAATAGAAATAGAAATGGAAATGGAAATGAAATAGAAATAGAAATAGAAATAGAAATAGAAATAGAAATATTTGGAATTTAGCAGAATAAGAGTGATATGACCAATCTTTTCCATTATTACCAATTCCTTATCATTTTAAGGGAGTTTGAGGAGATGGGGAATGTGCCTATAATTGCTGGAAGTTTTTTCCTTCGTTCCAGGTTTGCACTCCGTGACTCCAGGAGAAGTTCTTGGTTTGCAGGCAGTGTAGTTAGCTGATTGTCTCCGTAATTCCACAATCACTAACCTCACTGCCATCAAAACAAGGCACAGCATTCCCTGCTCCAGCCTCGGCCTGGAAACTCCCAACTTCCTTATTCCTACTGCAAATTTCATGAGCAATGGGATTCAGCTGCAGCTCTGTTTCCAGAATTTTCCCTGCCCTCAGCAGTGTGTGCTGCGTGTTGGTAATACGAAGTGAAACCTTGCATTTCTTGGAGTTGGTGCTAAAATCCTCGGGAATTTTCCTGCACCAAGAATCCTGTCTGGTTTTGAATGATTAATTTACTGTGTACTTAATTTTTAACACACACAGACTGGACTATGAATTATTTTAGGTTGCATCCTTCAGCTTATCTGCCAGATGTCAATAATTTTCTTTTTTTTTCCATGTTTTATTAAGCAAGGTAAGTGAAGGGAGTTTTGAGCAATATTAAACTCACCGTAGGTATAAGTTGTTTTTTGTTTTTTTTTTTTTTTCTCTCTGACCACTTAGCTTAACTAAGAATTTTAATTGGAGAAAATGATGAATAATGCCAGAACTTGCTGTAGGAGGGGCTTTTTGAAAGAAAAAAGTAGGGGTGGAAGGCTCTGCCATCAGCCTGGTTGCCAGGCAGTGTAGTTAGCTGATTGCCCAAAGCAACAATCACTAGCCACACAGCCAGGTAAAAAGGTCTGGAATGCTGGGAGCGGGAATTTGGGAGCAGGAATCGGAGCCACAGCAGTGCTGAGGGCACAACGCAGCAGCACCAACAGGCAGCGAAATAAAACAAGAGCTGCGCTCCTGCCAAGCCCATTTTCCTGGTGATCCACCTCATTTCCAGCTCGTTTCCACTAAAAAAACATAAAATGGATTTTTATGGATAAAATGGAGGATAGAATGGATAAAATGGAGGATAAAATGGAAGATAAAATGGAGGATAAAATGGATAAAATGGAGGATAGAATGGATAAAATGGAGGATAAAATGGAG
Organism: Vidua chalybeata; assembly: GCF_026979565.1. Lineage (NCBI taxonomy): Eukaryota > Metazoa > Chordata > Aves > Passeriformes > Viduidae > Vidua > Vidua chalybeata. Next base: position 1,816,211 of record NC_071552.1, on the reverse strand, counting down.
GATTAAATGGAGGATAGAATGGATAAAATGGAGGATAAAATGGAGGATAAAATGGATAAAATGGAGGCTAAAATGGATAAAATGGAGGATAAAATGGATTTTGGGGTTTTTTCTTCTCCAAATTTGCAGCTTTGACTCCCATTCTGACTGGGCCTCACCGAGGCCTCTGCTCTCACATTTCCCTCCGTTTATTCTTGTTGAATAAATGAAATGAAAGCCTGTGCTGGCAGCTTTCCCCATCCTCGGAGAAGCTGGGCTGGAGTGGAAATGACCTGAAAGAAGATGATGGAAACTTCTGCTGGAGCCCCAATTACTGACCTGGTTAATTAGTGTGCCCCACCACCAACAGAACACAAATAAAGCAAACTCAGATTTTCAGCCTGCCTCTGCAATTATCCTTTTTTTTTCTAATTTTAGTAAAGCACTCCCCATGTCTAGCAAAAAAAAGCTGGGTCTGGGAACTGGAAGTGGAGTGGAAATGGCCTGAAAAAAGATGGAAACTTCTGCTGGAACACCAATTAGTGACCTGGTTAATTAGTGTGCCCCACCATCAACAGAACTCCCACAAATAAAGCAAACTCGGGCAAACTATTAAACACAGAAATTGCATTTTCAGCCTGACTCTGCAATCCTTTTTTTTTTTTTTTTTTTCCTAATTTTAGTAAAGCACTCCCCATTTCCAGTGGAAAGCTGGGTTTGGGAGCCAGGCCAGGCAGAGCAATCTGCAGGAGGTGCTGAGCTCTGCAAGCCTTTCCTGCGAGTCAGCAATCCCCCTTTCCCCATCAATAATCCCAAAAGGAATCTCATCCATCACCATCCATTAGTCTGCTCTGAATTCTGGCTGCGGCAACAACAGTTCACTGAGGCTCCCATTCTTTTTATTTTTTTTTTTTTTTTTTAATTTTTAATTTTTTTTTTAATTCCTTGGAAGGTTGGACTTGATGGGTTTGGAGGGGTTTTCCAAGCAGGGATGCAAGCCAGGATCTGCAGCTTTGGGCAGCCATAAAGATTCATTTTAAGCAGCAAATGGCTTTACACAAGTATAGGACACCCTAAAAGCATCCCACAAGTCTAAGAAAATTCAAATTAATGCAGGGGATAGAATAAGAATAATGTTCAGGTTATTATCAGTCACAGAAATTGCTTAGTGTGCAAATCCAGGTTTCAGATTTGATTCAGACGTGAACAAATCCAAAGGAGCAAACCCTGGGAATGGAATAAATCTGGGAAGAGGATGTGGGTTTATCCAACAAATTCCTTAAGCAAGAGGATCCTGCAGGCTGGGGAACTCCAAAATCCCAGGCCAGGCACGGGAGGTAAATGAAGTTTAAGCAAGCTAAAAAAGGTTATTAAGGGCAATTTTCTATCTCAAAATCACAAGAAACAAGGCAATGAGTCTAAATTCCTCAGCTTAATATGAAAGGAATCTTTCCAGCCTGGCCATTGTTGTTTTTTTGTTTTTTTTTTTTTTCTATTTTTTCCATTGCTGTCTCCAGGCTTTTACCCACTGAAACACAAAAACTCCATTTATAACCAAGTTATCCAATTGGACTCTCCGCTCCCTAAAAAGCTCTCAGAAACTGGATTTGAGCAATAAAGCGAGAATTCCATTTGGGGATTTTTATTATTATCAGCAGTGAAATGTAGATTTACTGATTTAAAATGGTTTGGCCTGGCCTGGCCGGATGTTTATCAGGAGAATAAAATCCAGGAGTAAGAGGTCTGGATTCTATTAAGGCTTTTCTTTCCTTCTGCTGTAATTGCCAGGATACAAAGCAGAGACAAATGAGTTGAAGGTTAAGAACCAAATATCTGAATTAATACAATTTCATTCCTCCATTGTACAGAGTAGCACTGAGATATTAAAGCTGATAAGTGCAGTGATGGGAGAAATAACCTGGAAAACAAGATTTCAAAAGGTACTTTCAGGAATGACGTCTTCATTTTGGACATAAAAGCCTCCTTTTTTTTCCTTCCTCCTTATTGAAGCTTTTCAGTTGGTTCCTATTCAGCACTTCCTCTTCTCAAAGTTTATTAAAATGCTGAACTAAGTCTGTCTGCTTGGCCCAAGGTCTGGCTTTCATTTTCCTTGGTCTAAACACTCAGATTCTATTTAGGGGGAAAAGATGTCCTGGATATTATTATTATTATTATTATTATTATTATTATTATTATTATTATTATTATTATTATCCTTATCCTTATCCTTATCCTTATCCTTGTCATTATCATTATCATTATCATTATCATTATCATTACTACAATAACTGCTCTTTTTATCCTGTACTAATACATATTGTTACCAGATTTAGAAATTAAAAGGCTGCTGCTGTTTTTCTATACTTTTCTCCTTTCTTTTCTGCATATTTCCCATTTATTTCTCAATAGTGGATGAGAGAAGGAAATGGAAGCTTCACCATTTTTCTGCAGGAAGCTTCACCATTTTTTAATTTTGCTTTAATTCTGGCTGGGGTTCAGAAGGTCAGGCAACAGAGTGGTTGTGGAAGTACTTTTATTTTTCTAGAAAAGCCAGGAAACATCAGAGCCTGCTCCTGTTTCACAGACGTGACACACGCTCAAAGCCAGCAGCTTTCCAACACTTCCCTCTGGAATTCCTGACTTCTGCCGGCCTGGAGCGAGCTCTTTTCATGGCATTTTAAAGGATTTTCCTCCCCTTAAAATACCAATTTCAGAATCAGCTTCTCCCTTTAAGCTCCCGAGAGCGGCTCAAGGTTTTAAACCTTCTACAAAACCCTCGATGTCCTGTTTTAAAGCGTCAGTCCCGGTTTTCCTCTGCCGGAACAGATTCGCTTTGCTGCTTTTCCGCCACCTGGGAAAACCTCTTGGAGAAGCTCGGGCTGGATGGAGAGCCCGGGCTGCAGGAAACAGGTGCGGAGCAGCTTCCAGGAAAGGGCTCGGGTTTATCCATGCGGGAATCACAATTCCCGTGCTGCTTTCCCTTCCCAGAAATTCCCTCAGCGCCGGGACTTTGGAGTCAATCCCGGGATTTTCACTTAAAGCGATCCTTGCGGTGATCCCTTCCGACTCAGAACAGTCAGATTTAGAAAAGTGGGGCTGGGATGGATCGAATGGGTCAGCGGTTGGCTGGAGCGGCAGGAAACAATAAAGCTCGTCCCGCTCCGCCGCGGCAAATCCACGTCTGGGAAAACGAAGGAAAAACCTCCCCCCCAAAAAAAAAAAAAAAAAAAAAATAAAATCCGAAATGCCCAGCGCGGCTGGACCCGCCCGTGGGTGGCTCCTGGTGGGCGGGGGGTGCGATGGGGATATAAAGGACATAAAGCGGGCCCGGGGGGGACGCAGGCAGGGGATGAAGGGCTCGGGGCGCGGCGCCGGCAGCGGCGGCCGGAGCGGAGCGCTCAGCCCCGGGGCGCTGCGGGCTCCGCGGTGCCGGCGCTGAGCCGAGCCCGCTGGCCGCCGCCCGAGGAGGAGGCAGGGAAGGAAGGAAGGAAGGAGGAGCTGTCGCTGTCGCTCTGTCGCTGTCGCTGTCGCTGTCGCTGTCGCGTCCCCGGCGGAGCGATGCTGGCGGCAGCGGCGCTGTGCGCGGCCGCGCTGGGCTGCGCGGCGGGGGCGCGGCTGCTCAGCGGTAAGAGGGGCTCGGCATCGCCGGGCATCGCTGGGAGATGGTGTGGGGATCCTCTCTATCCAAAGATCCCTCCGGCACCGCCACCCTCGCCTCTGTCGCTGGGAGGGTCGGGGTGCGCGGGCGGCTGTCGCGACATAGGCGGGGATGCTGCTGCTTCGCGCCGGGGGAAGGTTGGGTTTGATCGTTCTGGAGGTTTCTGGAGGTCTTCTCCAACTTTTCCAGCTGATTTTCCCCGCCGCCCTGGCGTGGGGAGCTCGCTGGGGTCAGATCCCGAGTGAGGAGATAAGGGGGAATACAAGGAATCCTTTCAGCCTTGCTCAGAGCTGCACATTCCGGGTCCTAAAGTGAGCAGTGAAGTCCAGCCAGGAATCAACTCCAACTAATTTCCTTAGCTGAAAGTAATGGCAAGTTTGGCTGATAAGGCAGAGACTTTCTTCCTCTTTTTTTTTTTTTTTTTTTATGAGTCAAAAATGTGTTTGTGTATCAGAAAAGAGCCTGAGTGCACTTTTTGTGACACTGCTCTAGAGAGTTGCAGATTTTTAATGACACTCTGCTGTCTGTGTTTTCCTTTTGCCTCTCCCAGCAGCAGTGGACATTTCCCTCAGAGCAGGTAAGGGGCTTTGCATTTTTCTCTGAGTGTCAAATTCCCCAGAGAAACACAGGCTATGCTAGAAATGTATTTTTTAATAGTGCTGTTGTAGTAAAAATCCTGCTCCTATTGTAATCCCTGTGCAAAATATTAGCAAACTCCATTTCTGGCTATTTAACTGCTGAAAAATTCCAGTATGAAAGGTGTTTAAACTCCCACTCCTACAGTGGCCAAAAGGATAAAGCAAAGCCAGCAATGACCCCATGGCAGAGTTTATAATGACCCGTCCTTGTATTATCCCATTTGTTCCAAGCACACCCCAAATGCTGTGAATGTTTTCCTTCTGTAAAAAACATGTAGGTTAGCAGATTGTGCCTGCAAAGAAATATTTAATGAGCAAAACAAAACTGTTTGTTTCCACAGTCTAAATATTGGGACTGCTCTGCTGAAAAAACACACGAGTGCATCATTTTGGATGATGTGTCTTTTCACTTTGATCTTCCCTCGGAACCAAAATAAGCTCTGCTGCTTCTGCATGAGACAGTCCTTGGCTTGTGACAGCCTGAAAACAGACATTGTTTACTCCCTGGGCAGGCAGAAACACTGCAGAGCACAGAGCAGAGCTGGAAATTGGGCTGTGGGAACTCATCTTGTGATCCTCAGTACAGACACTGCAAAAGGAAAGAGTCTGAGGTTGGATGTGAATGAGAATTTCTTCCCTGTGAGGGTGGTGAGGCCCTGCTTGGCCAGAGAAGCTGTGGATGTCCCATCCCTGGGAGTGTCCCAGGCCAGGTTGGACTGGGCTTGGAGCAGCCTGGGATAGTGGGAGGTGTCTCCATGAGATGGTTTTAAGGTCCTTTCCAACCCCAAATATTCTGGGATTTTATGGCACTGCAATACCCATTGAACTATTGCATGTAGATATATTATATCTATATTGTATATAGATACATATTATCACATATAGATATATATTGCATAAAAGATAAATTCTTGCTATCTCTGCTTGTATAAGGAAATATCTAATTCTGACCATTTAACTCCTAAAAAATAAGCATCATTTTAAAAAGCCTCTTTGCACCCTTGCAGGGGAACTTTGCTTTTTAAAAGGTTGCGTGTATCAGTTTGCTGTGGCGCAGTGTTTCTTTGGGAGGAACTCCCAGGATCTGCAAATCCCAGAAAAATCATGAGGGAGCTGAGAACAGCAGGACATGAAAGCACCAACCTAAACCTTGAGATGCAGTAATAAAGATTTGGAGATGCCGTTTGCCAGCCCAGTATCACAAGAGGCTTTTACCTGTGCTGTGTTTTCCACATAAGCAGCACAAAACTCATCCAAACTGATGTTCTAGCCTTAATTTTGGTCCCGTTTAGCGCCGTTCCTGTAAGAGTTTTCTCTCCCTCCCTGCAGGGCAGACGGTTTGCAGGCGTGGGACACAGAAACCCTGCTACAAAATCGTTTATTTCCACGATGCCTCCCGCAGGACCAGCTATGAAGAAGCTCACCTGGCCTGCAGAGCTGATGGGGGACATTTGGTCAGCATCGAGAGCCCAGCAGAGCAGAGGCTGATTGAATCATTCATCAGGAGCCTCCTGGCTTCTGATGGAGACTTCTGGATAGGGCTGCGGAGGAGGAAGGAGGAGGAGGACAACAGCACAGAGTGCCACAGCTTCTACTCCTGGTCAGATGGGAGCTCATCCAAATTTCGGTGGGTACCTGGGAGTGGCAGCGTGGGACTAGCAGGGTGTGGAAACCCAGGGCACTGGGAATATTCCTCTGTCTGCTCTGGGGTGTCCTGGCCCCCAGGGCAGCAATGACTCTGACCCTCATTCATGGAGAAAACTTCCAAAGCCCCAAGGTAAACCAGAAACCACAAAAGTGTGAAATAGATTGTGGAGATTGTAGAGAGCAGTGCAGTGTGTCACATGGGTGAGAAATTCAGGTTTTAGGATTTTTAGTATGTTATAGGTGGGTTCAAGATGGAGGGTACAGGGTGTTGTCTTGAGTTCCCTTCTTCTTTCTTCTTCTTCCTCTTTCTTCTTGGGTTTGGGTAGTGTCTTGTAATTGGGTAGGAAAATCCGCATTGTGAGTGTCTTTAGGGGTCAGTTATTGGGTTAGAAAGGAAAATAATTTAGGTGTCACTTCTTAATTGGTAGCTTAGTTTTTAATTAGACTCAAAAGGCCTTGTAACACGAGGTCATTGCCATTTTTGTGCTGTTTGTCCTGCATGCAGGGTCTGGTGCAGACAGTGCTGAAGTTTTGATAACAATAAACAGAAGCTGAAGGCTGAAAAAGTTCACTGCATCTCTGGTTCCTGACACAGAACTGCTCCAGGAGGGTCTCCCCTGCCAGGGGAGCCCCCAGGGAGTTGCCCTGTTGCAGTGTACAGCTACGCAAACGGAGCAAAAAGGCTTTGTGAATTTGAAATGGGAGTTTCTGTTTCCTAAACCTAAAGCTGGAGTTTCTATTCTGTATTTTTACGTGTATTCATCCTTCCCCCTGAAGCTATTCCCACTGGATTTTACCTGTAATATATTCACACTGGGCATTGTTCTATTGGTTTCACCTTATCTCTTATTTTCCCCTATAAAACCTGTGTCTCGACCCCAGACCATTGTCACTTGTACGTGCGGCGATCGGGCAAATACAACCTACTTTGGACTGCACAACAAGTGTCCAATCTCTTGAGTCTCTTTATCCCGGTCTTGATCGCGCTCTCTAAACAGCTCTGTCTGTATCAGATGAACCCACAAAGGTGTTTGCTGCTTCTCTCTGGCTGCTCCCGGAAGCGCCTGGCCAGCGCCCCGGGAAAGAGGAGCCGGGAGAAAACAAGGAAGTCGGAGAGAAAAGAAGCAACAAGTGGCGCCCCACGTTGGGTTGAGTTGAGTTGGGGGTTGTGTTACAGGTTATATAGGGGAAAATAAGAGATAAGGTGAAACCAATAGAACAATGCCCAGCGTGAATACATTATCGGTAAAATCCAGTGGGAATAGCTTCAGGGGGAAGGATGAATACACGTAAAAATACAGAATAGAAACTCCAGCTTTAAGGTTTAGGAAACAGAAACTGCCATTTCAAATTCACAAAGCCTTTTTGCTCCGTTTGCGGAGCTGTAACACTACAACATTGCCCAACTTGGGGCCCTCAAACTCACAGCAGTGCCTTCAGGAATTAAGGGGTTCGTGCAGTGAATGCAGGCTGTGATGTCCCAGCTGTCACTCGTGTCCCTCCTGCACTCCTTGCACGGATCCCCCTCCTGGTGGAGCTCTGTGGGAGCTTTAGGCTAAATTGATCATTTCTGGGGGCTAAAAGGAGCGGAAACAACAAGTGGTGTGGCCTTAAAAAATATCTGATTATTCAAATAATCAATTAAATAATTAATTAATTTAATTATTAAATCTGATTAGGCAGCTACAAATGACCTGAAGATTCCTGCACTGCAGATCTCGTGAAGTTTATGCCTGATCCCCTGAAAAATGAAAAATTTTAATGCTTTACTGAAGATTCCTGCACTGCAAATCCCATGAAGTTTATGCCTGATCCCCTGAAAAATGAAAAATTTTATTCCCTTACTGAGGGAATATATTAGAGCTGCAGGATTTATTGCAGACATGGAAAAGTAAAGTCTTCACAGCACTTTTTAGATCTCTGCCTCCTTGTCTTAAGGAACCACAGGATTTGTTATAATTAAATTATAAAAGCAACAGCACTGACACCAATTTATGTCCTTATATCAGACATGAAAAAACACCTTGGAACTGTGACCTTTTTGCTCTGGGAGCCCATAAGGCGTTTCAGTCACTCAGAAACGAACAAATAAAAACAGGTTTTAGTATTATTTGATGTCTTAAACTCTCTCGCTTGGTTCAGATATTGGGGGTGGATAATGGGAAGCTGGAACCAGAATGTGCTGCTAAGAAACAGGCACAGCTTTCCTGCCTTCCATTGGTGACACACACTTATTTATGCTGAATTATAAAGCCAAGGAAAACACCAGGGGAGGAAGGAAGTGAGGGAGGAATAAAGCATTGGAATGGTTGGAAAAAACACTGCTAGAAATGGGTGTTCTCCCATGCTGAGTACCTCGGGATATCTGGAATTATTTATGTCCTACGGATCAGCTCACAGCAAATTCTTGGCAGGCAGAACATTGCTCGTTCCAGAATCGGTGGGGATTGAACAATTGGCAAAACCAGGACACTTTTAGAGGTGTTTTCTGAGTTGCATAAAATATCTCCTCTCCAACAGTGTTTTTACAGTGCCACCTCCTCCCTGTGCACTGCTTGGGAAAGCGGCACAGGTGGCTGGTGGAGAGGTTTATTCTTAGAAAACAACAACAAAAAAAATTGTCTGCAAGACTGTGGTGCTGCATTTCTGACAGAGGAAGCCAGCTTCAGACTTTTCAGATTTTTCATTAAATAGGTGCCAAAATTTTGCAGGCGCTGAGGCTGAGAGAGCAAAAATGATGATTTTGCACAGGTCTAAAATTGTGTGGAAAAACTCCTCTGCAAGGCTCAGTGAGAGCTCAGGAGAACTTGGACTTTCTCTACACAATTGCAGCTCATTTTGAGCTACTTTAATGTTCCAGAAAGGACCTTGTCTACAAGAAAATAGTGAATTCTAAACCCACGTTCTTAAAGATGTACCCAGGGACCAGAACTGAAGCTGTGTTTCTGGTTTATTCATGGTCTCCATGTTCATTCACTCATTACCACTGCATTTAAGAAACAAATTTATAAAAAAAAAAACAGTTATAAAAATCTGTTAATTGTGCTAGCTGGGATCTTTTGGTAATGCTGACTGGGACAGGAAGGAGGGGAAGGGTAATTGTGAGGAGCTCAGCCCTTTGCTCATCGATATTTGTTGAACGCCTTGCTTGCGGAGTTTGAAAAATCCGACTTAAAAGAACAAATAATTGCATTTTATCGCTCCCATTTCCCCCTGTGGAAGCGCAGGGTGTGCCATAACCCCTTTAGCTCTGCTTTATTCCCCCAGCCAAGCTGCTGGAAGGTGCCCCTGAGGTGGTTTTTTTGTGTGTTTTCCCCAGGAACTGGTACGCGGACGAGCCGTCGTGCGGCGGCGAGGTGTGCGTGGTGCTCTACCACCAACCCTCTGCCCCGCCAGGGCTGGGGGGACCCTACATGTTCCAGTGGAACGACGACAGGTGCAACATGAAAAACAACTTCATCTGCAAATATTCCCTGGGTAAGGAGGCTCTGTGGGGTTTCAGGCCCGCCCGGAGGAGCAATGAGGAGCGCGGCAGCTGACAGGGAAATTCTCCCTCAGCTTTGAATTTATGCAGCAAATAAGGAGGGGGAATCCCAGTGTCTGTAGCTGCTTGTGTTTTGCATGAATTCCCTGGGGGTTTGTATGCAGGGTTTGAGGTCTCACACCTGGGGAGAGCACTGAGGAACAGTGCTGGGGTTGGAAATTGTGCATTTCCCTCACGAGGAAATTCTGCATTTCTCTTTCCTTCCAGAGAAGCCAACAAAAGCTCCAATAGACAACTCCCGAAGAGGTGAGTTGGACTTATTTGTCTGGGATTTTTTTTTCTTGTTTTTTTTTTTTTTAATTATTGCTGACTTGCAGTGTAAATACTCTGCCGTTCATTGTCAAGGACACCCAAAAAACATCCTGAGCAAGAAGCTCCCCTGCAGTTTGCACTTCCCCCGTGCTGCTCCGTGCTGCATCCTGCAGGGAAAATCTTGCTGCTGGCGATGCTGCAGGGATTGAAGCACAAGAGTCCCACACATCTTTGCAGCTCTCAGCCTCTTCAAACTCCTCTCAGCCTCGCTTTTTATTATTTCTAAAAAACCAGCTGCTGTATTAATGAAGCTGCTTCTTTCCAGCTGTGGCAACAGAGCCCTGGAAGGGAGAATTCCCAGAGGAACGCTGGAGGAAAGGTGCCAATGGAACAGCTGGAGGAGCCAAAGGTAAAGTGTGCTCCCAAAACCTCATTTCAAGTGTTTGACTCAAAATGTGGAATAATATGGAAAACAGCCTCTGGAAAATAAACTTCCCTCAGGTATTTCCCAGGACAGAAGAAGGAGGTTGCTCTGGCGGTAAAAATGTTCAAAATCCAAAGCTGTGCAAAGCATTGTGGGCGTGAAAAAGCCACTTTTATTATTTATTTATTGAGAATGATATTATTCTGTTTATGGTGAATGTTATATTATATATTATATATATAATATATATATTATTATGTATAATATATATAATATATAATAGATAATGTTATATTAAAATATATGTAATATTAATTGTATAATATATAATATATTATATATATTAATCATAATATATATTAATATAATTTATAATTAATATATATTATATGAGTATACAATATATATTATATATAATATATATTCTATATTATATAATTAATATATATTAATTATAATATATATAATAATATATATTAATGTTATAATATATAATAAGATTATATATTATATTATTATATAATATATTAATATATATAATATATTATATTATATATATTATATATATTATTATTTTGAATTTCATCATTATATTTATTGTGAATGTTTTGTTTGTACACCTGTGATTAACCATGAAAAACTTGCAATTTCTTCTTATGACCCTGCTTCGTTTTCACCCCCAGAACCTGTTCAGAGCCTTGCCTACATCCTTATTTCCAGCGTTCCTGTGCTGCTTCTCCTGATGGCCATCACAGGCATCTCCTGCTTTTGGCTGCTCATGAAGAGGTGAGTGGCACATAATTCCTGTGTTCTGAATTAACAGTGACACCTTGTCCTGTTCACAGCCCATTTCACCAGCCTCTAAAAAGCTCTGCACAGGAGTGTTTGCAGCCCAAAAAAAATGCTGGAAAAGTGGTGTTGATGCTCCAGGTTGAGTTAATTGGGAAGGAAAACTCTAAGTAAATCACATTATATTCTTTTCTTGCATTCACAGATGTAGCAGGCGGGAAAAAATATCACCAATATTACGGTTTTCATGTGTTAACCCTTCCACTTTTCTTATTCAAGCTTTGAATTATCTGAAGTTCCCCTTCAGAAATGAAAAATGGAAATAAAAGGATAACAGTTTGGAGCAAATCATGCTTACCGATGTCCTCTCCTTGCTTTCCCTGCGTGCACAGCACACCTTTGGGGGTTGCTGGCTGGGATTTTGGGAGTGTCAGGAGGAGTTTTGCTGCCCCAGCCCCTGAGCTGGCAGCCCAGGGTGTCCCTCCTGCCCGGGGATTTTCCAGGAGTGCAGCCTGGGATGGCTGCAGTGAGGAATGTCCCGAGCCCAGCTTTGCTCGAGGCTCGTCTCCAGCTCCCCGTCAGAGTTCTGCTGCTGGTCTGTGTTTTCCTCTGTGCTATTTTATGGCTTTTCCCTCCTAAGGAGACAGGAGCTGGTGGATGTGACCCCGAAGGGGGACGGGGCCTGGCTGCCACACCCGGGGAGGGACAGCCCCAAGCTGGACATTCACAGAGTGATCAGCAAGCAATCCGAAGCTGACCTGGCTGGGGCCAGGCCTGGCACAAAGAATTCCTCCTTCCGTGCCCAGGAGGGGCCGGGGAGCCCCTGCAGGGACCCCGAGGACACCTCCAGCAGTGGCTTGGTGACACTGGCCAGCACTGAGAGTGGCTTTGTCACCAACGACATCTACGAGCTCTGCGGGCACCGTGTGGGCAGGAGCGAGGAGTCCACCTGGGTGGACAATGAGATTTATGGATATTGAGGAAATGGACCCAAAAAACCCCACTGGAGTGTGGAGTTTGAGTGCCAACACGAGTTTCCTTGCCCTCTTTATGCACTTGTTTAACAATGGTATGGCTGGGGTTTGTCCTGGTTTTGCATTGTGCCCTTATTCTTCTATTTTCTGCAAGATTAGGGGTTTTTAAAGAACCAAACTGAAAAGAATGTACAGACTTTGCTTTGCACCGAGCCCCCTTTGCCCCAGGAATGGCTTGTTAATACCCTCCATTCCTTTTTGTACCAAAGATCTGCCTTGAAACTGAAGGACAATCCAAAATCCTTATTTATTTCTAGACCTCCTCCTCCTCAAAGGTGCTAAAAGTCACTTGTAATGTGGGATGGAGCCCTGCTTCCCTGGAGATGCTGAGCAGTGGCAGGTGGGGAAGGAATCCCTTGGTTTGCTTTGCTTGTGTGTGTGTGACTTTCACCGTGCCTATTAAATTGAATTTCTGTATCTCAACCCGTGAGTTTGCTCATTTTTACTCCTCCAATTCCCTCCCTCATTCTGCTGGAAGGGACAGAGAGACCAAGCAGTGCAGGGGGAATGACCAAGCAACCAAAGAGTGCAACAAATATTTCACACCTTTTATTCTGCAGGTGATTTTCTGGCTCCAGGAGAGCAACACTGCTGCAGAACAGGACTGTGAAGCACTTGAAGCGTGTTTTAGTTACCTAAAAGTTTGCTGTTCTCCATTGCACATCAATAAATAAATAGGAAAATTAAAAAAAAAAAAAATCATAAGCTGGGAGGAAACAAAGGTTTGGCAAAAAGGTGTTTTAAGTGTGGCTGAAACAACAACAGAGCTGAGTGCAGGCATAGCCATGAATCTCTTCTGCCAAAATAGGCAGGAAGAAGTTTTTAGATCTCTGAGCTCTTGCTGACTGCTGCAAACACTGAAATATTTCAGTTGTCACAGCTGCTTCTCACTTCCTAAATGTCCCAGGTGCTGTGGCTGTGGCTCTGCAGTGTCACAGTGGCTGTTCCCCCACAGGACATGGGGCAAATGAAGCCCTGAAAGGAGAAATCCCTTTAAAAAATAAATCACCTTCCAATTGTTTTGAAAACAGCATCGAGTGGGCAACAATTTCTCCTGAAAAGCAAAATCCTGATACAGGAGAGTGGTCAGGGCTGGGCACTCACAATACCTGGAGTTTCTAATGCAGTAATTAATGCAAATCAAGCAAAAGTCTGTCCACTTTTAATCTTGTCTTCTTGGCCTCCTTGTTTTTTTTCTTTTTGGCAGCTATTAAGCATCTTTTAGGCACTGAAAACCTGGAAAATGAGGGGGACAACTTGTCAGATGCTGGAGTTCAGGTGTGTAAAGCCGTATTTTGGCAGCCGAGTGTGTGTTCCGACCTCTTGAGCCGCCCGCTGGGCTCGGGCAGTGATCTGAGTGTGCTGGGAGTTATTAAGGCGAGGAAATTTTATAAATTCCGCGGTTTTGACACCTCCTTCGGGGCATCCCGAAGCTGCGGGAGGATGTGCGGGAGCAGCGACCACACGAGGGCATGTGCGCTCCACGTTCGCGTCCTGGAAAATCCGCTCAGCGCCGGCTTTGGGAGGAGTTTGAATCCCTCCCCTTGGAGCAGAGCAAAACCCATCAGCGGCCGCTGAAAGCTGCCCTGCAAAGGATGTTTTTTTGTGGGCGCAGTTCCTCTCGCAGCGTTTTTAAGCCCCGTTTTGGTGACCTGGACTTTCCGGCTTTGTGGTTGGGGTTTCTGCAGAAGTTTTCTCTTCCAAGCACCAAAATCTGACTTATTCATTTTGCACCGGGCTGAGGCTTGAAAGTGAGCAGGAAGCAAAGAAATGTCTGAAGGCTAAAAACTTCATTTAGGATGACGTGACTGAGAAGGAGTATTAGGTAACACTCTGTAGGAAAAGAGTAACTTCTGACACGCCGAGTTTGGATGCGAAGAAAAGGTGAAAGAGGAGTGAAATTTGGCAAGTGGCAGCTCGGGATGACACCATTTGCTATTCAAAGAGGATTCTGGAAGGCTCGCTCACGTACCCATCAATCACTGAAAGGGTGGATGTCTGACTAACCCGAGCCATCAGTTACTCACTGCCAGAAGTTCTGCAGGGGATAAATAGAGCAGCAACAGCTCCCTTATTCTCCATGGCAGCCCGAGCCAGCAGCGTCATCCCCAAATGTCACTCCTTGGAGGAATCTCATCAGCAGTGAAGGACAAGCATTAATTTCTGCACAGAGATCTTCAGTTCCCTCTGCAGAACAGTCATCGCTGCTTGACACGGAACAAAAGTAACTTTTCACAAGGATGAGGCAGCTGTACGTGTAAAACCGGTCTAAAAAGGGAAAGAACGACACAACTTTGTTCCTTGCAGTCTTCCCAGTCTTCCACTCCTTTTCTTTTTTCTTTTTTTTTCTTTTTTTTCTTTTTTTTTTTTTTTTTTGTGTCCAGGCTCTGTTTTGAGGGGTTTGTGTCCACTCTGTGTGTTCATAAAGCTCTGTGGCTGATTCAACAGGCACGTGCTGCGCCATCAGCTTTGGGATGGGCCTCGTTTAGTCAGGGGAACTAAAAGATTCCAGGGGTGATTCCTGGCTCCCAAATGTCAGAAAGGTACCAATCCTCCAGCCTGGGATGGAGCAGGACAGGGGGAGGGACAGGCATGAACTGGGAGACCAAAGACTGCTGAAACAAACGGGGAATTAAAAAATGTAAGTGCACACCTAAAGCAGAATCAGTGGGCTCAGCACTGAAAAGGAAATTCAGCAGAAAGGGCCTTAAATTTTTTCACACATTCTCAGCTCTGATGGTCCTCAGACCACTTCAGGTCAAAGGGACCAACAGAGCTTCCAAATCTACTTTTCCAAATGCACAGGAAATAAAACAGAAGAATAATTCACTGAGAAAGGACCTGCAAAAATCATCCTGTCCATCTGCCTGGCCACAAAATTATTTAAGGGCATTATTTATACACCCCTCAAACACTGCCAAGCTTGGGCCACTGACCACCTCCCTGGGAAGCTTTGAGCACTCTCTTGGTACAGAAATGTTCCGTAATCTCCAGCCTGGAGCTCTCCTGACACAGCTTTGAGCCATCCCCATGTGTCCTGCCGCTGGGAGAACAGCTCAGCACCTCCCTCTCCACATTCCCTCCCCAGGAAGCTGCAGAGAGCCTGAGGTTGTTCCTCAGCCTCCTTTTCTCCGAGCTGGATGGATCCAACCCCTCCCAGGACAGCTCTGCTCGCTGTCACCTGCTCTGTTCCCCTCTCTGGATGCCTCCAGCAATGTTGACATCCTCTGAAACGCTGGGGCCCAGAGCTGCACCCAGGACTGAGATGCTGGGCAGGATTTTGGGAGGCTGAAGACCCAGAAAAGGAGTAATTGTGATCTGGAGTGAGTTGGCCTGCTGGAAACACTGCTTAGAGCCAGGGAGGGGGGATTTCCATCAGGAAACTGCATTTGGGACATGTAGAGTCTGAGCCAGGTGCAGCAGCCTGGGGTCTTCGTGCATGGGCTGGAGACACCTGGGGCTGGACAGACACCTGGGGCTGGACAGACATTTCGGGTTGGACAGACATTTGGGGCTGGACAGACATCTGGGGCTGGACAGACATTTGGGGCTGGACAGACACCTGGGGCTGGACAGACATTTGGGGCTGGACAGACACCTGGGGCTGGACAGACATTTAGGGTTGAACAGACATTTGGGGCTGACAGACACCTGGGGTTGGACAGACATTTGGGGCTGGACAGACATTTAGGGTTGAACAGACATTTGGGGCTGGACAGACACCTGGGGTTGGACAAACACCTGAGGCTGCCTCATTCCTCTTAATCCAAAAAGGAGCTGGGCATGTTTATCTTAGAGAAGGCTGAGAGGACGGGGCCAGGCTCTGTTCAGTGTGACAGGATGAGGAGCAACGGCCGTAAATAAAACATAAAACCAAGTTCCACCCCAACACGGGTCAGAACTTCCCATGGAGGGTGACAGGGCTTGGAGACACCCCAAACCCGCGCTGCTGTGCCACCTGCCCGGGGTGACCTTCCCCTGCGAGGGCGCTGAACTGGCTGATCCAGCGCGGAGGGGTCGCTCCGCTGCTTCCGAGCCGCGCCGTGGGGACACAGCGCCGGGGGTGGTGGCACTGGCCATGTCACATCGCCGTGCCGCGCTGTCCCCGGGGTTGGCAGCACTGGCACTGTCCCAGCGGTGCCGCGGTGTCCCCTGGGGGTGGTGGCACTGGCACTGTCCCAGCGCGGGTGCCACTCTATCTCCCCGGGGTGGTGGCACCGGCACTGTCCCGGCGGTGCCGCGCTGTCCCCGGGGGTGGTGGCACTGTCCTAGCACGGGTCCCGCGGTGTCCCCCGGGGGTTGGTGACACCGTCACTGCCCTGGCGGTGCCACTCTGTCCCCCCGGGGGTTGGTGACACCGGCGTGTCCCGGCGGTGCCACTTTGTCCCCCAGGGGTTGGTGACACCGGCGCTGTCCCGGCGGTGCCACTTTGTCCCCCTGGGGTTGGTGACACCGTCACTGTCCCGGCGGTGCCACTCTGTCCCCTCGGGGGTTGGTGACACCGTCGCTGTCCCGGCGGTGCCGCGCTGTCCCCGGGGGTGGTGGCACTGTCCTAGCACGGGTCCCGCGGTGTCCCCCAGGGGTTGGTGACACCGTCACTGCCCCGGCGGTGCCACTCTGTCCCCCCGGGGGTTGGTGACACCGGCGCTGTCCCGGCGGTGCCACTCTGTCCCCCCGGGGGTTGGTGACACCGGCGCTGTCCCGGCGGTGCCGCGCTGTCCCCGTGCCGGCGGCGCCGGCGGTGGCCCGGGGCGGGCCGTGGCAGCCCGGTTGCCATGGCGAGGCCCCGCCCGCGGTGACGCGCGCGGTGACGCCGGTCGGTGGCGGAGGGGGCGGCGCGGCCCCGGGGGCGCCGCGCGGAGCCCGGAGCCGGAGCCGCCGCCGCCGCCCCCCGAGCCCAGCATGGTGATGGCCGAGCCCCGGCGGCCCCCGGCGCTGCTGCCCCGCGGGCTCGGGCCCGTCCGCGTCGGCTTCTACGACATCGAGGGCACGCTGGGCAAGGGCAACTTCGCGGTGGTGAAGCTGGCGCGGCACCGCATCACCCGCAGCGAGGTGGGCACGGCGCGGGGGGCGCGGCGGGGCCGCGGGGGCTGCGCGGGGCCGGGGCTCCCGAGCTCCGCTCCGCGCCGCTTTTGTCCCTTCCGGCACCTCCCGCGGGGACGCGGCTCGGCGCGGACCGCCGGCTCGGAGCCCCGGCCGCTGGGGTGGGGTGGTGGTGGTGGTGGTGGTGGTGGTGGTGGTGGGGGGGGGGGGGTCGTTCTGCCGCTCGCATCCTCCTGGGAAGGGCAGGAGAACGCTTCCGAGGCCGCGGGGGGATGTCCGAGGATGTCACCCGCAGGATGTCACCCCCCCCCCCCCCCACGGCGCCCCGGGGTGCCACCCGAAAGATGCCACCCCCAGGATGTCACCCCCAGGGTGGTGGCATCACCCCCGGGGTGGTGGCATCACTGCCGGGATGGCACCCCAAGGATGCTCCGGCAGCACTTTCTGCTCCCTCTCAGCCCTTGTGCTGTGCCTGCCGCCGTGCCCTGGATATTTTCGGGTTTCCTGACCTGGGCAATGCTGGGTTATCTGTTCCAGCAGAGGAACTCGTGTGTGTGCTTGTGTGTGTGCTGAATTCTTCACGGCATCCTGCAAGTTCACCAAATCCAACCATTTTTAGCCTCTTTGTTCAACCGCCCCCGTGTATTACCCGGTGATTATTGTTAATACCTGGTGCTTTACCTGAAACAAAAATGATTGTCAGTCTGCCTGGCTAAAAATGTAGTCGTGTTCACTTTAAGAAAAAAAAAAAAAAAAAAAAAAGAAAAAAAAAAAGGAGGTATTTGATGAGAGTAATGGCTCTGAAGGATCAGCTTCCTCTTCTGCGTTGTTTTAGGTAGTTTTAGTTGCTACACCTAGAGGTGAGCTTTTTGTAAGGCTCTGTCTCTTCTGGTGGCTTTCATTGTTGACTGAAGAAGAGGTTCCTGCGCTGCTCTGTCCCTGAGCAAAGCCATTCAAACGCTGTCCGAAGGGTGCTGTGGGCTTGGGGGGAAAATCACCCCTTCGGGAATGGGAACATGCCCTGAAAGCTGCGGCTCAGCCGAGGACAGCAAACCCCTGGTGCTAACAGGGCTCCGGCCACGCCGTGATTGATGAGCTCTGCATGGCAGGGACTGACAGAAAGTTCTCCTCTTGCCTCAGTTCTCAAGTTCATCATAAACTCGGTTCTTTCTGAGCCCTTCCTTGCTCCCGCTGAAGAGCCAAGCAGTGCCAGCGTTCCCTTTCCAAGTTTGGTGCCATGTGCCAGAATTGCAAATGCTCCACTTGAAGATACTCACTTGTCATTGCTCTTCAGCCCTCGTTTCTTTGGCAGGCTTTGTGATGGAGATGAAAACTTTAATCTTGGTTTTTATTGCCGTTTTTGAAAGCGTGTTTGTTTAGCATTGTTGGAAATCACAAAGGTTGCAGAAAGCACAGAGCTTAAAAGCTCCCTGATTCCCGGATGATTCTTTCATCTGTGTCCTAAGGAACTGCTGAATTCTCTTAGTCTTGGTTTTGTTTTTTTTTTTTTTTTTTTTAACCAGCTTTTCTGTCCGGCCTGCAGCCTTTTTATCTTCCCTGGGATTTTTACAGCAAATTGGCCTGTGCTGGGTGTTTTTTTTTTGTCAAGGTCTTTGATTTTTTGAGTCAGCTCTGACTTCTGCAGTGAGAGGTGCAAAAGTTGTTCTGGAACTGAATTGCTGAGCTGGTTGCTGGAAGTATTTACACAATCTTTGAGGAAGGGGAACCCTGTTAAGATGACTTCTGGTGATGTCAGAGGAAATTAATTCCAGCCAAATACTCTTTGGAATAAGCACTTCAGTTTGGAGCAGCTCACCTGATTTCTGGACCCCTGAGCACAAGAGTGGAAATCCTGCTTGTTAATGACCCCAGACTGAAGGGTTTTCATACTTCAAGCTTCTTCTGAACTCTTGCTTAAGTTCCAGTGGAAGAATATTCAGCTTTTAGGTCCTGGAAGGGCTGTGCTGGTGCACCCTCAGCTCTGTGCTACAGGAGGATGCTGTGAAGCTGCTGAGACTTGCTGAAAAAACCTATTTTAAAAGGACTCCTTGTCAAAGTTTCTCCTGAATCTCCTGATTCCAACCCTTTAGATTCAGAACTTGTTTGTTGTTGGGCTTTTCTAGCACTGGCGTTTTGAAATTGTGTTTTATATGACTTTGACCTTTAAAATATTTGCTTTTTTTTGTTTTTTTTTTAACACAACTCTGCCTAGCCAATAACCATCAAATTAAAAAAGATGGGCTCTTATTACCTTGAATGCAGCACTTATGGATTGTGTACAATCCATCCTTTTTATGGAAAGACTGCAGGTGAGAAGATAAAATTGTTGCCATAAATTGTTAGCAGAGGTGGGACTGAAATGAAAACATGAAGCAGGAGAACAACACGGGGTGTGTGCAACCAAAATCAGAAATCATCATTTCAATTCATGCAAGTTGGAAACAACCGTACAGAAGTGGGAAAGTGGGGGGGGGGGGGGGGGGATTAGATATTAGGAGATAAAGATATCAGGAATAAATAAATTAAATAAGGATATGTAGGAATAGAGGTGCTGCCTGACCCTTTTTACGGCCAGTCCACCCAGGGGGGGCTGAGCCCGACCTTTGCTTGGCTTGTTTGGGTGTTTGGTGCCATTTGAGTGGAGGCCACGTGGCTTTTTCCTGCCACGCTCCTTTCTTTATCCTGCTGCCCAGAAATCCTGTGATCCCAGGGCAGCTCCTGCTAATGAGGCGTGGAAATGAGCAGAGATTTTCCTGGGGAGGAGGAGAGGAGGGAACAGGAGTAATTAACTGGAAGCGTAAAAAGTTGGAGGAGACTGGAGATTTGCTTCTGCTGAAATGGGATGGGAGTGGGATAAGGAAAAGGTTTGGAATGTAGGGAATAGGGGAAAGGTTTGGAGTAGGGGAAGGTGCTGCTTGGAAAAAGCAGGAATTTGGGAACCCACCCCTAAAGCCCTTAATGAACCCCTAAGGATTAATCCCCTGCAGAGGAGCTCTGCTCACTGCTCCCCAGGGGAAAATAAAACCTGACTCTCCCTGTGGCTCGCAGATGTGCTTTCACCTGGCTGCTGTCACAGGGGATTTGTGTTTTTCTCCAGAAAAAAAGTATGGAAAATGCCCCTGCAGCCCCTGATTTGATCTGTGGCACCAGTTCAGGTGTGCTCAGGTATTTGTAAAGTGAATAACTCCAGCAGAGACAGCAGCTCCCTGTGCTGCACAACAAAATACGGAGTTTTTCCAGACTGCAGAAGTTGTGTTTGTTAGTTTTAATGCATTTTATCTATTTTAAGAATGTACTGGGTTAACAAATCTGAATTTCTGTAACCTGCAGGGACAAAGCTCTGTTTGAATGTGAACTTGTAGCGGGAGGTTGTGTTGTGGTTTTGGTTTTTTTTTTTTTTTGTTTGGGTGCTTGCTTTTTGCCTTTGTTTTTCCTTTCAAGAATTAAATGAATAAAACAAAAACAATGAAAACTGACAGTTGGAGTAGCTGAGGAGCAGAAGCAGAAGAACTTTCATCTTTTCTTGACAAGCATTTCGTCCTCACTGCTTGGCAGTTGCAATTCCCAGATGTCAGGGGAGGATTGAGCAAACTCCAATTCCCTGGGCCTTCAGTGGGAGAAGGGAAGGAAATAAGTGCAGTTCCTTGGGCTTTAAACTGAGAAGAAACCATGAAATCTGCAAAGGTATCTTGGAATGTAACTCCTTAAGCAGCAAAATCTGGTGACAGGGGGATGTCAGGGATTCCCTTTTGGTTTTCCTTGTCAGGTGAAGGATGTGCTGACGTTATATATTGAAATTTGGGTTTCTTTTTTTTTTGTTGTTGTTGTTTCTTTCGAGCTGTTGCCAGTAGTTTTTGGCAAGCTGCATGTGTTTAGGAACAAAACACACTTTTCAGATAGGAAACTGCTCCGTGGCTTGAAGGAGCTTCTCCACCTCTAAGAATTACATCCCTTTTCCTGTCATCAAGAGACAGCTGAGCTCATGGACAAAAAGGAGCTGCTGAATTCCCTGTTCCTGCTCACATCCTTGGGAAGACTTTGCTGGATTTTAAGTATTTTCAAGTGGTTCTTCTGTAAAATCTTCCCTGGTCCTGGCAAGATGAAGATGCAGAACGAGCTGAGGTATTAAATCTGCATTTGAGTGGAGGAGCTGCTGCTCTCCTGTGGTACATACATTTCATGGACATATTTCATGCACACTTGATGTTGCACATTTTCCTGGGACTTGGGGAAACGCTAGGGACTTTGAAAGAAGGAAAATCAGAGTGTGCTGAAGTCAATAAATAGTTAATTGTGAACTCAGGTGGGCCCATAATCAGTGTTAGAGCAGATAATGAGGCTCACCCCCCGTGGGTTTCTGTCTCCTGTGCAGCAGCTCTCCCCTGTTCAATAGTTTGTGAAATTCTGCTATAATTGGAATATTAGTGGGACTTACATTGTTTGCTCCTGCTCCAGCATTACTAAAGTGACATTCAGGGTGAATAAACACCATTTATAGATTCAGCACTCTTTAGCATTTTTACCCTTTGCAGGGGCTGCATTTTCACTTTCTTCTTGGTTTCAATTTTAAATATCCTCTGCTGGAGCTTTTTAGTCCCCTCAGCATCTGGAGTTATCTTCCCTTTGCATTTATTGGCTAAAAAACAAGGTCAGCAGGGCCAGGATGTGTTTTGTGAACCAACTGAGACGCGTTTCCAAGGTTTGACTGATAAATTCATCTGCAGAGTTTTTATTCTCTGAAGGGATGAACTGCAGATACCCTTTTATAACAGCGTAGGAATTAATTAAACACGCCACAGCTGCAGCCGCGTGGAGCCTCCAGGTTTGGACTGTCTGTGTGGAGCCAACAGTTTCTCTCTTAAAACATCCTTTTGTGGGACTCAGATTTGCCACCTCGACTCCAGAAATGGGCACCACTGAGCTTTTTGAGGAGGTTTTGCTCACTGCAAATTGCTGATTGAAGAGCACCTGGAGCACTGGCCTCCCTCACCCGTTCTGTGCCTTCCATTCTATGGAAAACCTGTTTTTTTTTGGTTTTTTTTCCATGGAAACCCTGCTTTTTCTCATGGAAAACCTACTTTTACTCATGGAAAACCTGCCTTTTTTTTTTTTTTCATGGAAACCCTGTTTTTTCTCATGGAAAACCTACTTTTACTCATGGAAACCCTGCTTTTTCTCATCAAAAACCTACTTTTACTCATGGAAAACCTGCTTTTTCTCATAGAAAACCTACTTTTATTCATGGAAAACCTGCCTTTTTTTTTTTTTTCATGGAAACCCTGTTTTTTCTCATAGAAAACCTACTTTTACTCATGGAAAACCTGCTTTTTCTCATAGAAACCCTGCTTTTTCTCATAGAAAACCTACTTTTACTCATGGAAAACCTGCTTTTTCTCATGGAAAACCTACTTTTACTCATGGAAACCCTGCTTTTTCTCATGGAAAACCTACTTTTACTCATGGAAAACCTGCTTTTTCTCATAGAAAACCTACTTTTACTCATGGAAACCCTGCTTTTACTCATGGAAAACCTGCTTTTTCTCATGGAAAACCTACTTTTTCTCATGGAAAACCTGCTTTTTCTCATAGAAAACCTACTTTTACTCATGGAAAACCTACTTTTACTCATGGAAACCCTGCTTTTTCTCATTGAAAACCTACTTTTACTCATGGAAACCCTGCTTTTTCTCATAGAAAACCTACTTTTACTCATGGAAAACCTGTTTTTTCTCATAGAAAACCTACTTTTACTCATGGAAACAGTGCTTTTTCTCATGGAAAACCTGCATTTCCTCACGTGCTGATGTGGGTGAGAGCCCTGCAGCCCCTTAGAGGGACCCCAGACACTTTCAGTGCTGCCCTGCTGTATTTTTTTTTTTTTTTTTTTTGGCTGGGATTTGTATTTCAGCGCTCCCCAGAAAGCCTCCCCTTACCTGGGGCTGCATTATTCCCTTTCTAATGAGGGTCAGCTCACCAGGAGCACCTTGGGGGAGTTTTTAAACCTCATTTTTGCTGTTGGTCTGCAGGTGGCAATAAAAATCATTGACAAATCTCAGCTGGATGCTGTGAATCTGGAGAAGATCTACAGGGAGGTGCAGATAATGAAGATGCTCGACCACCCACACATCATAAAACTCTACCAGGTAGGTTTAGAGGGGCTTTTCCCCTTTTTTTTTTTCCCCCTCTCTTAGTTCTGCTAAACAAAAATAAAGATCCCAGTTAACGACCAGTTCAGCTATAAATTAATTTGTTGCAAAAGAAGCTGGCCTTTAAAATATTTAAAAAAAAAAAAAAAAGGTCTTGAATTTAACGGTTTATTTAAAAGATAAAACTGGTCTTTAAAATATTGATGGAGCTTAAGGAGTTAAATTTGCAACTGCCTTGATAATATCTCCCCTCAGTTCCTTTCTGAATGAATCCACCACACAAAAGTGGCAGAGGAGAGACTGAGAATATTTAAATGAAGCCTTGACGGGAGGGTGATGGTTGGGTGGTGCTCACTCCTCCAGTGACTGGTTAAAAATGCGTTTGATAAATGAGTTTATTTTTTAAAAAAAAAGCCTTCAAATTGTCTCCCCGGTTTGCTTTAGATTTGTGAGCAGCCTCTTGGGACTTTCAGGCCAGTCAATAAATGAAATGCAAACTCAAATTCACAGAGCTCTTGCCCACGGACAAGTTCAGCTGATGCTGAATGAGGTTACTGAAATAAACCCAGAATAAGTTGGAATTGTTGTCCTGAAATCTGGAATGGCTTTTTGAAGTGGAGGATTTTTCCCTCTCAGTGGAGGATTTTTCCCTCTCAGTGGAGGATTTTCCCTCTCAGTGGAGGATTTTCCCTCTCAGTGGAGGATTTTCCCTCTCAGTGGAGGATTTTTCCCTCTCAGTGAAGCTCTTGATTAGTTTGTTTGGAAGACTTGTGACAACTCCACGTGTGAGGCAGAACTTTCACAGCTTTAGCAGCATAAAAATAAAGATCCTTTTGGGTGGTTTTTTTTTTTTGGCTTTTTTTTTTTTTTTTTTGCTCTTCCCACAAGCTCTCATTTCTCACTGCTGCATCCACAGGTGATGGAGACCAAAAGCATGCTGTACCTGGTGACAGAATTTGCCAAAAACGGGGAGATTTTCGGTAAGCAGGAGAATATTTCCATGTTCAGCTTTTCCACGCTCTCCTGGTGTCCGTGCAAATGAGGATGGTTTGGGTCTGATATCAGATTTTCTGCGCAGCTGCAGAGCTGAAAACCTTTCAGGTGTAAATTTGATTTCCTCTCTCGCAGTTGGTTTCCACTGCCTCTTGTGCTTTTGCTGGGCTTTGTCTTGGGACAAAAATCCTGCTCCTTGGGCTCTGAATTTAAAATCACTTTTGGCTTCTATCTTATTATAATAAAAATCTAAAAACTATCTCAAAAAAAAGAAAAAAAAATATATACACACTATATATATATATATATATATATATATAAAAAATACTATATATATATATACTATATATATAGTATACTATATATATTTTATATATTATATATATCATATATTATATATATTATATATTATATATTATATATTACATATTACATATTATATATTATAATATTTATGTTATATATAATATATATAATATATATAGTATACTATATATAATTTTATATAGTTTTAAATCTATATTTTATTTATATATTTATTTTATATTTTAAATATATATATTATATATATAATAGAATGACTATATATAGTATATAAATATATATAATATATATAAATCATATATAAAAATATATTGTGTATATATTGTATATAACAGATATACAATGAATATAATTTAAAATAAATGCATAATTATGCTAAAATAAAAGATTTTGTTAAAATTTTTAACTATTAAAATTAATATTTTAATTAATTTTAATTAATCTTAATTAAATAAATCACATAAATAAATTAAAATTTTAATTATGAAAACCTTTACATTTGTATTAATTTTTATTGTATTATTACACAATTAAAATACATATAATTTTAGCATATTTTTACCTATATTTAACATATAATATTTTTTTCTTTAAAACCCCCCCAGCCCTGCTGTAGGAAGGTGCAGCCAGAGGGTGACACCAGGCTGAGATCCCAGTGGGAAGCCCGGAGCTTTCCTGGCAGAGGTGGCTTTGCTGTTTGCCCAGCAGGTCCTGGCTGTGCCCAGCGGGCGCCTCGGGGAGGGTTATTATTATTATTATTATTATTTTTATTTTTATTTTTATTTTTATTTTTATTTTATTTTTATTATTATTATTATTATTATTATTATTATTATTATTATTATTATTATTATTATTATTATTATTACTATTACTATTGTTATTATTGTTATTGTTATTATTATAGTACTAGTATTAGTAATAGTAATAGTAATATATTATTAATATCATAATTATTATATATTATATATTATAATATATTATATATTATAATTAATAATAAAAATAATATGCTTAATGCACAAGCCCTGCTGCTCCAGGAGGGAGGACAGGGCTGATCCCAGAATAGATAATAAATAATAAATAATAAATTAATTATAATAACAATCTGGTTAATGCAGAGCCCTGCTGCTCCAGGAGGGAGGACAGGGCTGATCCCAGAATAAATAATAAATAATAAATAATAAATAAATAATAATAATAATCAGGTTAATGCAGAACCCTGCTGCTCCAGGAGGGAGAACAGGCGTGATCCGAGAATCATTAATAATAATAATAATAATAATAATAATAATAATAATAATAATAATAACAACAACAATCTGGTTAATGCAGAAGCCCTGCTGCTCCAGGAGGGAGGACAGGGCTGATCCCAGAATAGATAATAAATAATAAACTAATAATAATAATAAATAACAATCTGGTTAATGCAGAGCCCTGGTGCTCGGGGGGGCACAGGCCTGACCCC